>NC_051442.1:21846445-21906091 GCF_001649575.2 Kryptolebias marmoratus
TCAGGCCAGTGCACTGAGAGCTGATACAGCTGGGAGGCAGCGAGGAGGTGCTCGCTGCTCATAAGAAGCGTTTTGTTTTTGCTCCTCTCACGGTAGCAGCACCCTACTGGGGAATTCATTAGCGGCTGACATCATCTCACTGTGGAGTGAAAGAATATCTTTCTCTCCCAGCTTTCCCCTCCCTCTCTCCTCTCTCCTCCCTCCCCCCTCTCTCCTTCTCTCCCTCTCTCCCTCACACTGCCTCTTTATGTATCTTTGGAGCGCTGCTGTCTCTCCTTTTGCGCGCCATTTACGCAAAAGGTAAACACGTCGCCGCGCGCCTCCCGCGACCCGGTGCCAAGCTTTTCGGAAGCCCTCGCATCACGAGCGTGTTTACCCTGTGCAGGAGCGCCGCTGAGGTTAAACCCGAGTGGAGATCAGGAAGTGGGAGGACCCGAGCAGCAGGCGGCAGCAGCAGGAGCGGCTCTCGGTCGGTCGTTGAATGAATGGGAGTTTGTCAGGTTGTTGGAAGCGGGTGTGCACGGGCTCCTGTGCGCCCCTGATCGGGATCTGTTTTCAGAGCGAACACAGCGACAGGCCAGCGAGGGGGGGGGGGACTTGTGAATTTTCGCTTGATTCGCCCCCGTCTCCGTCTCCACAGAGGGAAAACTGGCCGTGCGCGCTTTGTTGGATTGGTTCGTTCTGCTCATCTGCTGCGCACGGACACGCAAACCCTCCCGGATCCTGTTCGTCGCCTCTCACGGCCACTTTCTACAGGAGAATATAGACGTGACAGAAAAAAAGAAAACAACACAGCGCAAGAAAAGAAAGCGGGATCGGGGGGGATTTTCTGCCTGTCGCTCGTCGCTGTTTGCAGAAGCGCTCCTGACGAGACACATGGTTCCCTTTGTCCAAAAGGCGCAGTAGCGGTGTGAACGAGTCTGGATCTTAGTTCTTGGAAAGGTTTCTTGTGCCTCTGCATGGCTGTCCTCGGTGTGAAAGGAGTAGACTTCGCCGCTTCTTGTGTGGATTATATCTATTAAAAAGAAGAATGTAAAGGGACGCCGCGTTTCCAAGAAAAAGTAATTGCTGACTTTATTATTATTATTATCATTATTGTTGTTGTTGTTGTTAATCAAATAAAAGGTATACACACCGCCTCTTAAAATTTGCTTTTTGTTATATTTTGTGAAAGGGTCTAAATATAATAAAAACCTAACTAAATATCTCTATTGACATCTATTTTGCGGCTTTTGTTTGCGTTCTGTGCGTGTTGCATCCGCACATTCCTGTCAGGATTTAATTTATTTTAAATAAAACGCCCAAGCGTTGATTTGTTTTTCTTTGGGATCTAAAACAATACTTTGAGTCTCCGTCGGGAGGACATGAATGCGCACTAGGCTGTCACTGGATGCACATTTTGAAGGCTGCAGGCACAAAGAAATGATAACCTTCATGTTCAGTTGAGCTTCTCTAACACCAGATTTTAGTTTTAATTCCGTGGCGAAAGAATCATCAGAGGCATTTATTAGACATCCCTTTGATTCCGAGAATGTTGTTTCCTTCCCAGGTGATAATGGGGTGTTGTTCTCCCTTTAACATGTGTAAGGATGGACACCTACTTTTCCCCTCTGTGTCATTGTTTAAACGCAGTTAATCGGTGAATTTGGGTTTTAAACTCCACGAGGCTTTTGTTGTCTAATTCAGCTTTAAATCCCATCACTGCACATTTTTTTTCCTCCCAACACGCTGACACTCCACAAATAGGTCTGCTTTGTCACAGAGCAACAGTGCCATCAAGTGGCCTGCAGGGGAATAAACATGTTTGGGTTTAAGTAATCCTGAAACTCATTAAAAATAAAAATAAAAACATTACGCACAGATCATCTCACTCTAAATCTAAAGCTGCAAATACTTACTGGGTTGTTCTGATAATTTGTGACGTGTAAGTGTGGTGAGTGTTTACCTCTCAGCACTAATCTGTAGATGTGTGGTTAAATGGGATTTTAAATCATTTGGATGTGATTTGTGATATTTTTGCTCATCTCATTTTCATCTTTTTCAGGTTTCCGATGCCAGTTCAGAGAAATTTTTCAGCACAGCCACAATTAAAGGTACAATTTTTTCTCCCTCTATATTTTATCCATGTGATGTTGCAGATGTATTACCATCCTTCTGATATTACGTGTTCAAATTCGTTTGCATTTTTCATGTATTGTCATTTTAAATACGGTATCTCACTCATATGGCTACCTAAGTTCAGAAGATTTACCGCTTGACATTTTGACAATGAAAACTGGTCCCTGGATTTATTAAAATGTGGGACGTTTCAACCGCGCGTGCTGCTGTGATTACATGTGGTGTGAAGAATCGTGCAGCAGCAGTGACTTTGTGCCGCAGACGCGCTGAACTGCACCAGAGGAGTAAGCAGGAGGATGTGGTGATGCTGCAGGTGGATGAAATAAGGGCAGGAAAGGGGTCTGTTTATGGCCTCCATGTGCCAACACCACATGTGACCTCATTATCAAATCACTAATTTGCTATTAAAGGCAGCCCTATTTTCTCCATCGCGGGGATAATGGAGGTGCTCTGTTTGAATGGACATTCCTCTGTAATGGGGGAGAGTTTCCACTCAGAGACTCAGAGACCAGGGTTATGACCTGTTCATGGCTCTGGTTGAAATGGGGCAGATTGCTGATGATAGGCCCATGTCCCACCAACCCCCACCCCTGCTCCTCATTTCCCTGCACTTTCATTCTGTGCAGACTTCCTTGCACATTTCCCACATCATGGCCTTTGATTCCCTGCAGGGCTTGATTTGTGGCGTGCACTGGGCAGCTCAATGGCCATGCCTGACAGGGAGGTTTCCTTTTGAACGTGCCCCTCTGTGGGCTGATTTGGATCCCTTGAAAGGATTAAGGCCTCTTTTGTGCAGCCTAAATCAACAGAGGGCGACCCTCTCTCCCCCTCTCTGAAAGGGCCCGAGTCGGGAAACAGTACACAAAATATGCTTTCTCTCTGCTGCATGATAGACCTCTCTCTTGGCCCCTATTTCCATTTAAATATCTCGTCTTTTCTTTCTTTTTATCATCTCCATCCCCTCCTCTTGCCATATGCTAATGGCTGTTGCCATTGCAAGAGACAAGTAAAAGAATCCAGGTGCACGGAGAGTAAAGAGCTCTGGTATTTTTATGGAGGCTGGTGTTGAGATTAAAAGAGTTGGGTAGGTTTTTGTTGGAGGGGATTAGCGGTGCTCTAATGCAACCAAAACTTGGGATAAGCAACAGCGCCAACAAAAATAGCGAGAGAGGGTTCGTTTGTGGGGGCGCTCAGTGTCAATATTTGCCCCGAGGCACATGTAAAAAGTCTCCGTTTGTTTGAGCTTGTTCTGGTTGGTCAAAAAGAAAAAAATCTTACTTGGATTTAGCCTGAGAAAAAAATGACAGTGTGTTAAAAAGTAAGGGTAAAAAAATATATATATATATGTTTACTGAAAATTTCAAATTCAGAAAAAATATGCAAATGTAAAGACTCATGTTTTGACACAGAAGCATTAAAGAAATAAACCTGACATATTATTATTATTATTATTTATTAATATTATTATTAATCTTTCAATGTTCTCACCTACCCAATAAATACAGCCTGTATTTGTTTGTTCCTGAGGTATTGTATACTATACATTTCTTTTGTTCAGCTCGTAAGATTTTTTTTTATTGGTTTACTTCACATCAGGTTTAAAATGTGGCTAGTTGTTTAAAGTAGAGCTTAAAGTCACCAGTCTTTGATTGCCACTCTGTTTCTCTCAGGGTTCACTTTGCGCAGGAATGGATTTCATTAGCTGAGAGTCATTAAATGTTATCTCTAATTACTACGTTTGTCAATGCACCTGCAGGTGTCAGTGAGCTAACCTGATTTATTTGCTCTGCCTGAGAGCAGGCAGCCTTCGGAAAGCTGGAGCCTGCTCTATTGGCCGCTTGTGAAATAAACAACAGCTCTGAAGTCTAAGTTGCTCCCGGGTTGCCGTGGGTAGAAATCAGAAACCGAACCTTGTTAGCGCCTTGACTGCTGTCCAGGGAGCAGACTGAGGCACAGATCCAGACGATGACAAACCAGCAGTGGGTCATCATAGAGGTCCGCAGACAGATCCATCTAATGATTAAAGCTGTGTTGAAGGACAAGTATATCTCGTCACCTACTTATATTCTTTTCCTATGCAGTTTTGTCAATCCACATGCTGTCAGACGCAACATTTAATAAGGAGCACTGACTGAGCTCGCTCTGCTCTGCTCACTGACTGTAGCAACAAGATTAAAATAATACTATTTAAAATCCTTGTCGTGAACATGAACAATTTGCCTTATTTGGAGCGTATGTTTTGTTTAAAAGTTTTAAAACTAAAACTGGAAAAAAATGTAAGAGTGTGTATGCAGCTTCTGCCTGAAACATTTATCAACTTTTATTTTAAAGCTCAGTAATAATTTAGAACTTACTTGTGTGATAATCTAAAATTATAAAATACTGACATTTTGATGTATGAACTGTAAAAGAGGTGTGACGAGGGCTATGATTGAAAAAATGTTAAAGCTGCTGCTAGTGGGGCATTAGAGTCTCCATGGTAACCACACACGTGTTTGTCACTCCCTGACAGCAAGCTTCATGAGACAGGCAGAAAGAAAAGCAGAGCATTAATGAAGCCTCAAACAGCCACTGTGCAAAAACTAGAAGTTGTATTAAAAGAGTTCCTGAACCAGAAGTGGCAGAAGCGCCTGATCATCACGTGAATTTTTATATATCTACAGTGTTTATATGACAAGTTATAAAGACCCTTCACTTCCAGTTATGAAGAGACAATTCTGAGCTCAGATACAATGAAAGCTGATGAGAGTTTGGATGTGCACATGCTGTACTTTGTGGGGGTTTTAGACAAAACTGAGTCCTTCAGTAATGAGAGACACACTGGGCGAAAGAAGACAAATGGGCCCATGCTTTGATGTATAAATTGTATAAGAAGTGTAAGACATGTGGAAATGGGAGGTTTTCAAATATTTTGACAAGTTGAATTCAATTTATCAATATAGCACCAATTTACAACAGTGATCTTGAGGCACTATACAGAGAAGAAACAAGTCCAAATCATAAATCAATTCAATTACAAACAGTCACTTTAATCCAGTTATAATATATTACAGTCTGTGTATTACAAAATGCTAATTAGTAAATAGCTGTCTGATTGCATCAAAACTTTACTTCGACATAATTCCCCGACCTAAGCAAGCACAGAGGCAACAGTAGAAAGTATAAATAAACGACTTCTTTTAGACAACTCTAAAGTTAGTGTGTGACGTTATCAGCCTCTAAATTAAACATTCTGTAGAAAAATCTTATAAAATCATGAAACTAAAACTTCAGTTGTGTAAAAACCGTTAAACATCTCAAAATACCAGTTCAGTCATGTAAAGTTCAACTTTCTGTGACCTGTTTAAATTTTAAATGATGTTTCTATTGTAAAGCATGTCTGAGCTGTGGAGCTCCAAGGAGGGCCAGGTTTTCTCACTCATTTCACCAAAATCCCATTGCTGTCTATAGGGAAATTTTTTACAGCTTCTCTGCTAAGTTTGTGTGCATCGGTTAATGTGCTGGTACCAAAAGTCATAGCACACTATTCCTGATCGGGCTGCATATTTTGAGGAATTTTTATAGGGGTTGTTCAAAAGTCTGCAGAAGTAGTAGCAAATCAAATATTGTACCACAAACAGAATAGTAACCGCATATTACTAATAAGGGTGCTTGAGTGTTAATGCATTGCCACCCTTAATTAAAAAACAAACAAAAAGCTAGGACACAGTTTAGACTGAAGCGTGCTAATTTTTTTTTTTATCTGTGGAAGCACTCATAATTTTCCGTTTAAGAATTCATCTGGTAGAAAAATCGGAGAATCATTTCCCTCATGAGACGTCTCCTGCAGCTGTGTCTGTGATGTGAGACGGAGTTCAGTGTGGGGGTGAATTGAAGTGTACACTGTAGTGATTCTCAGTTTCCCCCCTTAGCACCAGGCTGATTTCACCATGCTTTACTGGAGTTAATGTGAAAATGAAGCGGTGCTACAGCGAGACCCAGGCCTGACGCCTGTGTGAAGAGCTCCACTAGTGAAGTGTGTCAGGCTTGAGTGCGTCTGTCACCAAGGGAGAGAATAATGTGCTGTGTGGAAGGTGTAATTTGCAGCTCTGATGGCATTGTTTAAAAAAATAGTGGAAAGAGAGAAGCGGAGGTGAACTTTTGTGGCAGATATCAGAGCTGAAGAGCTCCCTGGATTGTCATAGAGAGCTCTGCTGGCAGCAAAATTGCCTGCGAGCGTATTACTGCTGTGTGGGAGGGAGCTGAGGGCTTGTTTTTCTCTCTCTGCCTCATTCTCTCTGTGTTTCCTGAGAGGAGGACTGGTGATAAAGCCATGTGTGCTTCCAGGCTGTGAGCCGCCACCTGCTGTAATCTCAAGTGATATAGAGAGCAACAATCACGCCACAAATCACCCTGGCAGCTTCCTAACTCATTCAGTGGACTGGAAAGAGAGGGCTGGCCTTTTGCAGCACCAGTGTTGGTTTACTGCCCCAGGCTCACTGCACTGCCCTCATGCTGACCTCTGCCGTCTGTGTGGGTTTGTGTGTCAAGAAATCAAGGCTGCCTGTGGAACTTGACCTGATTCGCAGTGGAAAGATGACCTGACTACTATTGGCCTTTTGTGCATTCAGAGAAATGGCTGCAGCCACGGATTGTCTCTGCAAGGTCACTAAGAAGTCCTGATGTAACTGCTGGAATAATGTACTGTTTTGGCTAAAACACCAGTTTAATTCAGACAGAAAAATCTTTGACATCCATGCCTGTTGTGAGGAATTAAACAGGAATCTAAAGGCTTTACCTATGAAAGTTGAATAGATTCCAGCAGCTTCCTCTGTCGTCTTTGTCTGTTGGTTTACCGCCCCCCTGCTTGAAGCAGTTAATGCCTCTCTAAGGGGTAAAGGAAGCTCAATATCCTGTGCTGCACAGAAGGAAGACCCTCACCTCCCTGTCCTCCTCCCCACAGCAGGGACTACAGAGACAGGAGCTCTATTTCATGACTGTGAAAAGGTCTGCTCCAGCCATACCTCATCTGCTGACACAGCCAAACAAAGGTTAACAAATCAAGGAAAGCGCCGGCTGACTTACTGCCTCGCTGCTTCAAACAACTGGCCCAGCCCCTATGGAAAGTGAAAAATGGCAGCATTTTAATTGCTTGTAGTTTAAAATCACATTTGAAAGCCTGTTTTGATTGTATCTCACTAGTCCAAGGTCCTTAGTTTAATTTTAAAGTGAGTTTTTCATCGGTTCTCTAAGCAGATTCAAGACATTTTCAATCAACTTTTCTATTGAGAATAAGTTTTATAGAAATGTTCAGTTTGCTGAATGCAGAAGGTTCTTTTTTTGAGGGGAAAGTAGGTCCATGAAATAAATACTTAATGTAAGAACACAAGTTTAGAGAACGGATGCTGTGAAGGGTCCTGTTAGTGCTGAAGACATACACTCACACAGCAGTGCTCGCCAGACTCCCTCTATCCTCTCCTTCAACACAAAGAGGTCATTCAGAGTTTGTTCCCTCAGTCCCTGAGGTTAGAGACTAAGTAAATCCATCCATCTTAATGCACTTATTTCAGCACCAGGAGAGCTGCAGGGAGACTGTGTAAACACTCCTGTATCCGACATGCCAGGCTAAACCCAAAGAGCCTGGAACCCATCAGGCCAAAATTAAAGGTCTACATCTCAAACACAAACATTTAAATGAGCTGAACTCTAGAGATCAAAATGAAAGGCCTTAGATTTCCTGCTGGCCCCCCGTGCCTGCCACGCTGAGATATGTGGCGGCTTAGCAGCCAGTCAGGGTTGAATGGTGAGCAGCTCTACACTGAGCACATCTCTTTATCTCAGATGCCAAATGTAACTCTGTGGTGTGTTTTGCAACAGTCTAGGTAATGTAGAAGGATTTATATAAACATGCTCAGTTTTTTTAGAAAGATGGGTCGGCAATAAGGGAAGAACAAAATTTCCCTATTTGGTTCAAATTTACTCTATCTGGAGGGTTGTGGGAGAGCTGTAGAGCCTTTTAAGGTGAAAAATTCTTGTATTTTAGCTATTGTCTTCTTTTTTTTATCATCATGTCATGTGTTGACACAAAGATGCCACCAGCGAGTGAAAGTGAAGGGAAGAGGTGGAGGTGTTGAAAGCACCACTCTCCTCATCCCAGGAGAGATCCTCCCGCCTTCACCACCAGCATCCACTGATCCGATGTGGCATTAACCACTCTGCATTAACAGGGTCAAAGCACCACTCTCTCTCTCTCTCTCTCTCTCTCGCGCTCTCTCTCTCTCTCACACACACACACACACACACACACACACACACACACACACAGCACTTATCAGAACCTAGCCTTTCCCAGCTCGTTGTTGGTGTGTTCAGGCCAATTATGCTCGTGTCAGTCTTTGGTCCCTGCGGTTGGGGTGACATTGCCAAAGACGAAGAGAGAGCAGACCACCTTAATGAGGCCTCATGGTGCCTTGGAGCTGCATGTGTGAATGCATAAGAGGAGTAGTGCCAGTTTGGAATAATCCACCCTTCTGTCATAATCCACTGTGTGTGTCTGACAGCCATCTTACTTCTCAAGGTCTTTTTTTTTCATTGTCACTGCCGCGGACTGTCATGTCTTTCACACAACAAGATACTACTTCTAGTTGAGGCATCTGTCTCAGAGAGGCAGACACGTAGTACAAAGAATGTGGGGCTAACACAACAGATAGGCAGTTATTACACAGTAAAAATATAAAACCCTAAACAAATAGTTTGGATATTTCGAAGTGAGGTTTTATGAAAAAGTTAGAAACAGTTGAGGATAGTTTATGAACAACCTTAGTTTGGAGAAATAGTGAACATCTGACAGGACTGTTGAGCCAACAGCTAGTCTGAATGTTGCTGAGAACACACTGGATCGCTGCTGTTTTAAAGCAGCTCTAAGCTCACAAAATGTGTAGTGGTTCATACATTTTTTGCTACATGGACCTTTACAAAACCATTAGTTTCTTAATACCCTGTTATTTACATAGAAATGTGCTTTGAAAATGAGTCTGCCCTGACAAATCATTAATAGTGGATTTTGCCTTAGAACAACTTCAATCTTCAAAATTTCATAACGGTTCGTTAAAACCCTTTTACTTAAACTTTTACGTCCCCATAAATTTTGCATTGCAAAATTATTTTGGCACAAATATTATACTGTTTCTGCAGGAAGTGCACCAGGCTGCACAGAAGGTGCTACAGCTCACTGCTGCTACCTCTTTTTCTGCTTGTAAACAACCATGTAATGTGAAACAGACAGTGGTATAAAGGGCTATGAAAATAAAATTGCATGAACCACAAATGAACTTTTGAGCTTGAAGCTGGTTTAAAGTCCACTTTGGTCTTAGCTGCGTTAAAACTAGTCGTTAGCTCATCTTTCACTTTTCTCTAAACTAAGGGCAAGATGCTATCTGAATAGGTAAGATATTAATTCTTCCTAACTTTTCCACAGAACCCCACTTCAAAATGTGTGACCTATTCAACTAGGAAAATGTTCAAATCTTTTAACCGCCAGCTTTAAATTTAACATTTATAGAGCATATATTAGATAAAGCAATATCAGAAAAACACAATTAAATATTAAATGTGATGAGGATTATTGCATTTGTTTGGTTTCCTAGACATTTCTCTTTGTGCACAAGTTGAGTAGCTATTACTGTAATGTAAATCAGCAATCACTGCTGTGTCCCAGGATGTACTGAAGCCTGGAGTCAGACTTTGTAATCCACTGCTGTTTTACTGTTGTGCGGTGCGCTTTAAAGAAAGCTGTCAGGTGAAGAAGGTCCACTCTTATAGCGCCAGAGGAAAGAAGTGAAAGTCTATACACTATCTGTAAGGGCAGAAAAGCTAAAACAGAGCAAGAGCATGAAGACTCTGATCAGGGTTGATGAAAGCAAGGCTTTAATTGCTCCCAGTAGAAAAGAGGTTAGCTTTTTTTCTCCCTTCTCACCCTCTTTGATACTCATAAATATGCAGTACAGAAATGAAGCTCTGATGAGCCTCAGGGCAGATTAAAGAGGGCTACAGAGCAGGATCCTGGTTTGTTAGCAGCAGTCCACAGATCCCTTGCATGTGTTTCTGCCCTGCACACACACAGCAGGGCTTTCATCCGTCTCAACCCACATTTCATTATTTTACCACAGACTACTGTCTGCGCTCGATCAGGCATTAGGTATGCTGAGAAGCTGTGGTTGCCAGACCTTCAGTTAAACATCGCCCCCATGTGTTGGATGTGCTCAGTTAAAAGACTGTTAACCCAGAGCTGATGGAGTAGAGATGACATGTTTAATTTCTCTTTGTGTGTAAACTTAGATTTGTATCCTGGAAATGAAATTTTAAGCATGTGTATTTCATATAAACAAAGTATAATGAGCAGCAGAATTTTCCATTTTATCACCATCTTTTGGTATATCATCACAGGCTTTTGGCCTCTGTTCTTAGAAGCCTGCCCAAACCCATCAACATCCCTCAGACTGTCACCATCTGTTGCAGATTAAGATGCTTCTAGAGGGAGCTGTTTGATTCCAGGGCCCCAGGATCCCCTCCTTCTTCAACGTGTCAGATTTTACTGTAAACAATGTTGTACAAAAACTAAAATCCCTGAAGGGGGGCGTTTCAAGCCTAGAGCAAACGGGCCGTTACATTGTTATGGGCCGTACGTCTGGTTTAGCTCTTACTGTGCTGAACAAAGGCTCTGCTGGGCCATTTAGAGGCAAAGCTGGGAAGCCATGTTCTCTAAGCCCTGTGCAGCATGGTGTTGTGATGCATGAATCCCCAGGCCACGCTTGACATTAGCGAGCCTTTCTGAGCCCCTGTCTTCACAGAGGAGGCTGTGAACAGAGCCTGCATTGTTCCCCCAAAGTAACCCAAGCTCAGGGCAGCCTCTGCCCAGAGGGGGATATCAAGTTGTTCTCTCCCCACCAACAGCACAATCCTAGCTTAAGCTCCGGGGCTTGACGAGAGAGCAGGGAGGCAGCTGACTGTTTGGACGACGGCACAGTTCAAATAAACAGCTCAAATCCTACCCAGCCTCCCCTATACTAACCCTCCCTTTCCAAGTATCACAGTCCCACAGCCGTAGCTCATCACAGTGTAGTGTTATTCTGAAAAGCACGTCAATGTGGCTGCACTGAGGTTTGCTGAGCGAGTGGGCTGTGAGCCGAGAGAAAAAGCTGTCAGCTTAGGCCCCATTCAGTTGTCCTGTTTCTTGTTTGGTGAGTGAGGGGTACCTTTGCCACGACACCAGCAGACCACACACCATTTCCAAGTTAAAATGAAGGAAAAAAAGATTGAAAAGAGGCTTCTGAGAAGAGATGGTTGGTACCAGCTTTATTTCTGCCCTGAGTGTCTCGCTAATCTGACTGCAGTGAAACTTGAGCAAGAGGGTAATGAGACGGCACTTGACACACACACATACATAGACACACTAGCTGCTTCTGCAATGTTAGTGAGGGTATAGGAAGGGAAAAGGCTACATGCAAATTGATACTTTGCCAGATTTTCTGCCATTTGATCCATGCATTAAAGCTTTTATCCCTCAGGAATGAGTTTTTCTGAAATCGTTTTACCAGCATGTGCAGGCTGTATTAAATCTGATCTTTGCTGTGTAGATGTGTGTAAAAGCGGTTGGCCCATTTGCGATGGAGTGAAAGAGGCTCAGACTGATGACACTCTGGGGACAGATTTCTCTTTCCAGGCCTCTGTGCCTCTCTCCTTGGTGAAATCATGGCGGTGTCAGTGTGTGAGCTCTAGCTGTCACTCTCCTTGCCGCTGCAGGCCAGATGCTTCGGTGCTTCTCCTCCTGGATGAGCACAGAGACGAGGAGAGCAAATTACAGCAGCACAGCAGAGGAAAAGAGGACTTTTTTTTCTTGACAAGCCAAATGAGCTGAGTACATCTTAATGCAAATAGAGAGTCTTGAAAAATGAGCATGTTCCTCAACCATAGTGGGACTGGAACTGCTGACTGGTAGACTGACCCATGTGTGTGTGAAACAGAGAGGGCTGGGGGGAAGGGTCAAGGTGTTTATGATTGGGTATGGTTTTTTTATGAGCATATGACTGTAATAAGCATGTCTCTGTTTGAAGTCTGGTAGCTCTGCAGACGATTGTTGTTTGACCAAGCTGCTTGAATGACTGACAGGAAACACGTGTTGCAGAGCCCCTCAGTGGGCTGTGAAACGTCTGGCTTGAGCTGACACACGTCCGAAGATTATTTTAGTCTGGGATGCCACTTAATAGTTTTAGTCATTCTGAGATCATTTCCCCTTTGGCATATACTAAGTTTTATGATTTAGGAGCTTACTTCAACTTGTATCTTTAGATAAATAAACATCAATAACTTTATGTATGGCTAATTTGTCTTGGTGTGTACTCATGTTCAGCTTTGTGTTTATTTTTTTCCTAAACATGCTAGTTTTCTTATATGAGTCAGTGCTATTTAACTGCAGTTATCAGCATATAAATTCATTCAGGAATGAGGAGTTGAGTAACAAACAGCACAATTGTTAGTAGTTGGTGATTTTAGACTTTTGCTGCCTTCCATAAGTTGATATTTTGGGATCTTTTGGGGTGTTTGTCATGATCAAGTGGTGAAATATAGATGTTAAACTGAAATTTAAAGGCAGTAAGGCTCTCTTAACACTGAACAACAACCCCTCAAGCTATTATAACAGGGCTGAGTTGTTGCAAGTTTGGAAAACATACTTTAGTGTGAAGGCAATCATGATGCTGCTACACTCCTAGGGCTTGACAAATAGGCTTTTAAGCTATTTTGGGGGTTTCTGCACCCCTCCCCATGCTCTATACACCCGCCCTGGCACGTGTTAGTGCAACATTACTGTCATGAGTATCATATCTTCACTAGGTTGTTTTCATATAGTCCAGTTTGGCAAATCTTGCTTTAAATTTTTGACATCCAAGCCATGACAGCATGTGCAAGCACCCTGCGCCATGGACATAATGCTCCCGCGATTCAAAAAATATGATGTCAGAGAATCTGCTCACTGTTGTCATTTACTTGAACGACCAAATTGCAACAGAAATGTTCAGGTTTTACTTAAAAACTGCACTGTGTAAACAGGGCCTTTGTCAAACCCCAACTAGTCTAGGCAGATGGCCGCCCATCCTGACCCTGATTTTGCTGGAGGTTTCTTCCTGTTAAAAGGGAGTTTAACCTTTCTACTGTTACCAATGTGCTGTTCAGGATGGGAGATTTTGATAAAGTGAAGATTCAATGTATTTTGCTGGCTTCTTTAGAAACTTCTTTAGTTTTTTACTTTTTACTAATTGGCTTTTTATATATGTGAATGTTTTTGCACAGTGCCCTAAGATTACCTTTGTTGTAAATTGGCGCTATACAAATAAACTGAATTTTAATTTAGGGAAAAAACTACAAGTTCACAAACAACAGTATGTTAAAAAATGTTTTTCTCTCAATCAACAAATTCTGAATATGAAGCCAATGCTGCAAAATTTGCATTTAAATATGATAACAGAAGTTTTATGTGTGGTTGATAAAGTGAAATCTGTCAGCAGCTTTTATTCCCAGTGTATCCTTAGGGACAAAAATTTGCACCAAAACAATCACCTACCACTTTGTATTCCTCACATCAAAGATTTGAGACCCTGTCAGATGACCCATTCCCTGGCTTATGTACATGTGACATGTGTGGGGTCAAATGGTCTGGTTTGCTCCACAGCTGCCTTGTCTTTCAGTGTAGCTTTACAACAATGTGACAGTATGTGTGCTTACCAATTGCTGTAGACTGGATGAATCTTACGCATTACACGCTGCTGTTATTTCAAAGCCTGGGTGAGCCTAGGGTTTGACAGCCAAACCTGCAGAGAATCTGTCAGCCGCCTGCTCAAAGTGTACCCCTGAGAGTTACCCTGCACAGACCCCTGGCTGGACAAGTCTGGCAAGCTTTTCCACCCGACCATTGTGCTAGTCACCTGTGCCAGCATGCCCGTCATCGAGTCCCTGACCCAGCTCTTCTCCTGTTACGTTCCCTCCAGCCTGATCTCACACCCTTAGGGATATATAAAGTTTTGTTCTCAAAAGGAGAGCTGGAAATGGGACACTCTGCCGCCACTGATCCCACAGCTACATCCTCTTGTGCAACATTGAGATGGTGATGGTGGGGAGGCATGGCTTCAGGGGAAGGTGACCAAACATTAAAGCCCAAGGAGAATGCCAGAGGCAGCAAAATGTTTTGCATGTTAGTACAGTGAGAAGCGAAGCAGTGAGAGTGAGACACAGATGCATTTAAGAGCTGTTACAGGAACAGCTGTAATCAGAGCCACTGTGGGTGGAAGAATATGTTCGCTGCAGCTCTCAGTTAGTAAATGTCTCCTTTATGACCTGAGAGAGAGGAGACAAAGAACATTCTATCTACCAGACAGAGTATGAATGGAGCACAGATGGATACTAGCGAAGGTAGGAGGCAGGACAAAGCAAGTTTCTTTCCTTTTCTGCTCCTGTCTGTCACTCGTACATTCTCTTCCTGTCTTTGCCTTTTTCACTCTGTCATACTGTCAACATGGGTAAGTGCCTGTTCTTTTTGGTCTGTCAGCTGGTTTTCTATGGCTTTTGCATTTGTCAGGAAAGTTCAGAACATTCTGTGGCTTACAAAATCCAACCATCCATTTTCTTTACAAGCTTTTAACTTTCTGGGTCATGGGGAAGCTGGTGCCTATCTCCAGCAGTCACTGTGCGAGAGGCAGGGGACACCCTGGACAGGTTGTAAGTCCATCACAGGGACATATAGAAACAAACAAGACAAACAACCATTCACTCTCTCACTCACTCCTAGAGAAATCTTGGTTACCATTTAACCTGGCATGCATGTTTTTGGTCTGTGGAAGGAAATACTCCCACAGAGTACCGAAGTACCTGGTGAAAACCTATGTGTGCATGAGGACAACATGAAACCCCCGAAAGGCCAGAAGGCAAACCTGCGCTTACAAAGCCCAATTACTTGAAATTGCTCCCATTTCACGGTGGATAACAGCATCAAACCCTGTATCTGTCTTGAGTCATGGGTTCATGTCTTAGTTAACCACCCACTTTGTGCTCCAAAACATCACAGCATTTATAGTCCCTGTTTGTACTTGCATATGCACTCAGTTCAACTTCCCAGCTTGTTATACAAAATTCATAACCCAAATGAGACAGGCATGAAATATAGATGTTCAGAGAGTAAGTTTAACAGCTTCCCTTCCCCCTGCCTCTACCATGCTTCTGGCCTTTTGCTCAATCACAGCTTGTTAAAGCAGCAGTTTGTGTTACTGTGAGGTGATATCAGCATGCTGTGGTGTTCTCACTGAAAAACTACACATGTCGCACTCTCACTGCCAGAATAGTTGCCCTGCTCACCCACACCCCCTCCCCCCTCCCAAACTGCCAACTTTATTTCTGTTTAGCTTTCCACCCCCCTTCCCCAACCAGGGAGTCACTAATAAAACAGGTCCAGTCCAGGACCCTCCACATGGCAGGATGTCCAGATTGTGTAACTTAGCACCCGTTTTGGCTTTGGCTCCAGCTTTAGAGAGTTGCTGACATGACAGAGAGTCTGGGAGGCGCAACGCTAGAGCATGTGCCCCAGAACCCTGACACCTCCCACCCACCCACCCCACCCCATCTGGGAGCATGGTGTGGTCTCTGAAATCCTTATTGAGAGGTTTTCTGACATTCTGGAGATGACGGAAAGGATCACTGGAAGTGGCGGTGTTGCATTTGGAGCAAGTAATGCTGTTACAGTCAGTAGAGCCAGTAGACTGCCTATTCTCTGATGACTAGCTGGGAGCTTAGAGGGGGAGTTTTTCTCCTGCTGGGCTTACTGCATCATGATTGGAACTCCTCTGTGAACTGATATCACAATGCCAAACTTATTGTTTTAAACCAACTGGTTGTTTGAAATAGCAGACAAAATGAAACAGAACCATTTTCTGTGTAAAACTCCATGTGAGGCGTCTGTCAAGCAGCCAGTTTACTGACATGTTAGAATCCTTTCCACAGCTGTAAACTCATTCATCTACAGCCATGGTTCTCAAACTGGGGTGAAGTACCAATTGTGGTACTCAGAATCCCTCTAGTGGTACTCAGAAGTAATTTTTGTATCAGCTATTTACAAGTTAGATAACAAGCCATTTAACCATCATAAGCTGAACTGTAATGTAATGTTGGCTCAGGGAAATTATGATCTTTGCTCCAACAAGGAACTACTTGAAACACAACTGCAGTAGAGAATATTTCAAGAACTTCTGTGGAACCTGGAGTGAACAACTTTTAACTGACCTGCTAATAGGCACTTATGCAGCACCAATGAAGTCTGTGTATGACCTACTAGCAACAAAAGGTGTAAAACAACAAAAAGTAAGCTTTAGGTTGTCTTAAGCTTTCTGCTCAGTTCTTGAGGAACAGAAAAAGAACCTTGACTGTTGTGTATGAGGTGCTGATCTCAGCAACAAATGAATGGAACCCTCCCATCTTACACTGCACCCTTCAAGCAGGGTTATGGGTCATGTCCAGTTTGCTTGTTTATGTTGAATATGGATAGAAGCTGGAAAGATTGCACTGTTGTTTGTTAATGTTTGTCATAATGGGGGTATTGGAGACCTTAGTATTTACTGATGTGGTACTTGTACTTGTGGTTTAGGGTTAGGGTTACGGTTAGGGTTACATTTTCCAAATGTATGTAAATATATAGCATTCAGTATCGAATTGTCTTCATCCCAGCTTCATGCTACCTCACTGTATTATGTATGATTTGAGAGTCAAACCTTTTACTATCAATTCTCAAGGATTTTTTGCTGCTTTAAGCACAAGAGAGGACACGAGGAAACACACATGACTGGAAAATCACATTTTCCTGACCTATCATGGGTGGCACCTATTCAAGGGCTTTCTTAAACACAAGAGCAGTGTGCCTGTCCCTAATAAACTAGACACATTTGTGAAAACATATGGTGATAAAAGGAGAAGAGGCTGGGCTGTATGTTGTCTTCCTTGGCAGGCTCAGACAGAAAGCGGTGGCATGCTGTTCTGTGTGGGAGGGAGGTCTGTTAAAGATGCCTCCCATTAATGCAACTGCAGGCTTCATTAAGAACAATAAACAGAGTGCAGTACCTCACCAAGGAGTTCCTGGGGAACATATGCTGTGTAAACCTCTCCTGAGGTCAGACAACTGTCAGCACTTGCTGCTCAATTACAACTCTAATTTTGTTGTCAAACAAAATATGTAGAAAGAAGAGGAGCAAGATCTGCGGTGCTTTGTAGTATTTTTTCTGCAATAACTAAACAAATTCCATACTGAGGCCAATAGAATAAAAGTTTTTAAGAACATTTTGCAAAAGCAGAGACCATGAAAACTTTCGGGGCCTATTTTAAATTCCTCCAGTTTCTGAAAGCCCCGGCACAGAGGGAAAGGCTGATTGTAATTACTGTTTACTGAGACATACCGATGCAAGATAGAATTTTCAAAGCGGGTCGTGAATTCCTTTTCAGTGATCCGAGTGCTTAAATTAATTCTACTTGAGCCAGCCGTCTGTCTCCATTTTGTTTATTTTTCAGTTTTCTGAGAATTAGCAGGATGATGTTTGGAAGAAACAAGGCGAATGGCAGTGAAACCCCTTTATAACCGGTCCATCATTAGGCTTTTTCACAAAACACCTCAAGTCGGGACTAAGGTGCCTTCTGGGTACCTCAGTGTGATTTCTGAATGGACTGAGGCAACGAGGGGGGTCGAAGCCAACCTACCCCTGATCTTTGTGCCGTGAAGTGAGGTAGTAACAGAGGTGAAACAGTTGACATCTGAAAAGGTAAGCCGGCTTTGCGGCTCAGTATTGTGATGAAGTGATAACATATGGTCTGTGGGATCACCTGGTCGCAGGATCAAACAACAAACAGTTTGATTATTGAAGGAAGATTGATGATGATGCACTGCAATTTTGCATTTAGTTTAAAAAAATGTGTTAATCACAAAGAGAATTGATAAACTGAGTTATTTCATTTTGTTTTGAAAACAATACAAGAGAGACATCCATCACGCATTTAATGCATTGTGCTCCATGTTAACGCAGCTGAGTTCTGCTCCACGCCTCTTTTGGTTCTGAAATTTCTGAAAGCTCACGTCTGTACGGGACGTGGGCGGAGGCAGAACGAAGACAGACTCGTCTTTGCAGCCATTTCGCAGAACTGTTTTGTGAAAGAGCCTGTTGTTCACTTGCTTTAAATCCTGTCTCACCACTTATATTCAAAATAAACCAATGCAGGATCAATATGATGTCTGAGAGGTTTGAGCCTGATTCTGCTTGCGTTCACAGAACAGGATGTAAGATGGAGTATGTCAGTCAGACTCAGATGAAAAAAAAATTATGGTGACAGTGAATGAGCAGGTCTTTGATGCTCTTTGGCAGCCATGACAGACAGCTCTGGGTTTTAGAGTTGTCAGCACTTTTCCTTTTAAAGGCTTTTTTTGTTTTACAATTCCAGGTGAAAGATGAAGTGTTAAACTGGAGGCTACATTTTCTCTGTTGTTACAGATTCTGAAACAACTGTGGAAAAACCTAAATTATTTTGTAACATCTTCAGCCTGTGTGGTTAAAACAATACTGCATGCCAATATTAGATAATTTGACTTAAAAAGTTTTCAAAACTTTTTGTACAGACATTGGATTGATGGTCCAAGGAGGAATTACATTTTTTTTCCATCTAGTTTATACATCTTACGATTTTAATCTTGTTTTCAAGCTTGTAAGTTTTCACATACAAACAAAAACTAGCCAATGAAATGCATGTGTAAAAGAGCTAAAGTAGTGTGTGTGAGATAAAACTAAATACATCCTGATTGATAGTGATACAAATTAAAATGGTTAGTATCAGCTAACCAGGGGAAGACCCAGAACACGATGGAGGAGCAATATTTCTCGGCTGG
Organism: Kryptolebias marmoratus; assembly: GCF_001649575.2. NCBI lineage: Eukaryota > Metazoa > Chordata > Actinopteri > Cyprinodontiformes > Rivulidae > Kryptolebias > Kryptolebias marmoratus. The sequence goes on from NC_051442.1 coordinate 21,865,503, forward strand.
CCTAGGAAAACATTGGGATTCCCCTAGAGGAGCTGGCTCAAGTGGCTGGGGAGAGGGAAGTCTGGGCCTCTCTGCTTAGGCTGCTGTCCCCACAACCCGACCCCAGATGGATGGATGGATGGATGGATGGATGGATGGATGGATGGACAGTATCAGCTAAATGTACTGATGAAATGATCATCAGGTTTTACCACTTCTGGTTGTTTGCTGGTCTGAAACACTCAGTTTTGTGTTATTACAAGGCCAAGGAGGAAAGACAACAGCAAAGATCTCACAGAAGTTACAGTTGCTGCCCATCAATCTGGGAAAGGTTAAAGGTCATTTCAGGGTTTTGGCAGACAGAAATATTTTTCACAGGTGGTGGAAAACAATAAAGACAGTTGTCAGTATTCCCAGGAGGGGTCGTCCTAGCAAGTTCACTCTTGCATTATTTGCAACTTTCTTTTACAATTAAAAATAAAAAAATGAATAAAAAATAAATAAATCTGCATGATTTTGCTTGCAAAAAAGTGAAACATAATTCCTCCACAACAACGAGGAAGACTGGCAAGGTCATTCAAATATGATTCTTTTTGCTTAATTGCTGCTAAACATGGTTTTATTAGCTGTTTATTTACCTGCATTTTGGCTTGGATTTGTTGGATAAATAATGCCACTTTGTTCTTTTTCATGGGTTATTCATCTGAGGTTGTATTTTTATCTTGGTAAGGAGTATATGTGTTTGTCTGTGTGAGTTCTGATTATTGTTGATTATTGTTGTCTTTTTAACAACACATATGTAAAATCATTTCACTTAGCTTTTTATCTTTGATCTTAAAACTTGTACTATTATGTAGTGGTGATGTGTACCCATCACAACTTGACCTACTCTACCCTACCAAATCTCACACACACACATACACACAGACCCATAGAGAAAATGGGTAGCAAGATACAGATGTAGATTTTTCAGCTCTGACAAGCAAATACAGTATGTGGTAAACTGACAGCACAGCACAGCCTGTTGACATTTATAAACAAATACAATTTTGGAATAAGGTGAGAATTAAACATTTTAAATGTAATAGGTTGCAGCACTGCTGTAAAGGACTCCAGCTCACTTCTTTCCTTTGTCACTCCATGCCCCTTTGCTGCTAAGGTGGGTACAAAGGAAACTATGGTAGGCGGGAAGGTAGATTGGTGAGTCTAGATCCAAAGTGACAAGAATAGCAAAAATACAGTGCTGAAGGAATGAAGTGACTTGTACCGGTTGTTGTCAAGATTTGACAGCAAAACAGGCCAATGAATATATTATTTCAAACACTATTAATGTTTATTTGAAACCAAATTCCATTCCTTTGTCCTTTTGGATGATTTTTTAAAAAGTATTTATTCTTGTTTCTTCAAAGGTTTCCATGGTGATACCTTTCTTAGATGACCTCCTGTGCTGTCCAGCTTTAATTAAACGGTTGTTCTTTTAACCTTTCTACTAAGTGAGAGCATCTTTCCCAGCTGCTAACCAAACAACTGGTGAATCAAGGATTGAAAGAGCTTCAAACGTTTGAGTGTTAGGCAGCCTTATTTAACAAAGTCTGTCTTTTAATTGAGTGGTCATCTTGAAAAAGCCACAGATAATAATTCCATGACAGTATATCAAGCTGTTGCCTATTTTAGCATAGCTTAAGGTGATAGGTCAGCAGCTGCACTTCCTAGTGAGTCCAAAGAAAATGCCCTCTAGCTACAGCCCCAAATCGGATTGGTTGATCAAATCGTTCTGTCAGGACTTGTGTTTTATTGGTCAGGGCACTCTGACACAGGTGCTGAATACCCTGGTTGGAAGAAATTCAACTCAGATACTGCAAACAAAATATTAAATTGGTTCGTTTTCTATCAAGGGTTCGTACTGCAACCGGAGGGTTGCCGGCTTGAACCCCTGCTACATCCATCTTAGCCATTGTGTCCTTGGGAAAGACACTTCACCTGCCAAAATACCTTGAAGGCCCTGATTATTCACCACTGCTTTCACGTTACAATACATTGTTGGACAAGTTTAAAACAGCACAACTACCTAATACTAGACAAACTGCATCACCCGGTGCCCATAATGCTGAGCAGGACTCTTCCAGGTAAAACCTTGCATGCTCAGCCCTCACTACAGTTCAACTCTGCTCAGTACACAACTGATAAACACACACACACACACACACACACTGGTCAGTTGCCAGTTTCCTGGCTTCTCCGGTATGCATCAGGTTGTTGGTTTTGTTAGATTGGAGTTATGTGACCTCTGCTTGGTTGACAACATATATTCGAGTGTGTGGGTGTAGAATGTATTGATGGGATATTTTGAGATGGGTGAGACAGAAGGGGTGATGGCAAAGCTCAGAGGCTTGGCATGTTGTAAAGGTCTGTACAGCTATCAATTTGTCAGGATGTCACCAGACTCTGTCTCACAAACACATGCACACACATACAAACACACACACTCCTAGGGATAAGCTAAGCAGTTTTGGCTCAGGTTGGTCAGTAATGTGTTTTGCAGTAAGGCAGGTGCTGGCCTGCCAGTTGCTCTTTTCGAAGATGATGTTGTTGGCACATGTGTTAATCATTTATATGAGCCTGGCTGTTTCCAGTGATGATACTGAAACCTGGTACGGTACATTAATCCTCTTATAGACTGCAGTTATGGCCCAACACTGCATTAAATTAATGTTGTGCATCTCAGGTTTCCAAAGCTCCTGTCACACTGGATCACTTCTCAGTGGAAAGATTGGTTTAACATTTGAGCCATTTGTCTCCCACATAGCTGCATCAATCCAAACTCCTTGCTGATAAGGGACCATAAAACAATAAATGCACACGCTTATTTTCTCATGCTTCACCACTCCCCTTTTGACCTCATTTTGAGTCACAATTATATTACCACTCCTGCTTTAGCTCTCACATTGTTTGCAAACTTGTATTACAGAGAAAACTGAAGTATGATTACCGCGTTGAGTATTATGAGTATTATGGAAGTGCACTGGTATAGGCCAAAAATTAAGATCTACTAGAAAATTTCCCAAAAGACTTTGAAGGGTGCCATTGAAACTACTGGTTGAAATTCCATCTGACATCAAATTTCTTCTATAATCTCAATAGTAATTTGTGACTTTGTTTTGTTATATTCAAAACTGACAAAATGCTGATGTTTTGATGTCTAAACTGTACAGAAAGTGTAACATTTTTGAGAAAAAAAGTTGTTTGTTATAAACTTTTAAATAATTCAGAAATACCAATGTGTCACCACAAATCATAAAACTTAAAAATAAATATTTAAATTTAATTTTGTAAAAATCAAAAAAATTCTAAATACAAGTTCAGTCATGTGAAGTCCAACATTCAGTGACCTGTTTAAACTTTGAATGGTGTTTCTACTGTGAAGTCTGTCTGATACAGTTCCAAACAGAGCTGAATTTTCTCACTAGCTTCACCAAAATCCTATTGTTTTGTAAAGTGCCTTAAAGAGACTTTTGTTGTGAATTGGCACTATATAAATAAACTAAATTAAATCCTTCAGTGTGTATGCACTGGCACCCTTAATAAATTCTGAAGGCTCAGTGTGATTTTAAAACAGATCAAGAGATGCTAATAGTAAATCAAACAACATTGCTTATGAGCTGTTGTGCCCTGCAAAAGTGAGGCAAAACATTGTGCATCTCACACTTGAACTAAACTTTTCACACATTTAAGTAATTTGTCTTTTAAAACCAAAGGGAAAAAAACTGGTTTGTGAGTTTGTTTCCATTTGCATTGTATTGTCTTTTCCATCTTCATTTTACTTTTAGTCCAGAGTTCTCGCCTGTCTAATGATTACAAGCTGCTGTAGCTTTAACCATGTAGGGAGATAGAAATCACTGGAGGTAGAGTTTACAGCTAATATACTGAACTGTAGGACATGGTCAACCCTTGGAGTATGACTTAGCCCCTAAGTCCTCTGCTGGGTCCCTTGACATCTACACTTAATGAAAGACTTTCATGCACACGCACACATACACACCCAGCTGACCCTCACAAAGCCCCCTGTACCTGCTATAATACTAAAATCCAGCTTTTGCCTCTTTGGCTGTCCTACACACACCCACAGGCCTCGTTCCGTGCTCTCCACTCTGCCGAGCAGCTAGTGCGGGTTTCAAACTGTAATACCACTGAAATACTGAGAAACAGCAGGGCTTTACATTTTCACAAACCCAAGTGGGAATTGCACTTATTTGTTTTCAGGGATGAAGAAGACTGACAAATGAACCCTCACGGGAGGAAAGCTGGCAAATCCTCCTTGTTTCTTCTTTCCCGCTCTGCATGGCCCTGGAGTGTTCATTATGACCAGAATAGACACCTTCTTTTTAGCGTGTTAGCACATTCTCAAAACAAGCCGTGGACCTCAGGGATCTGGAGGTGCAGCAAGAGAATTGGGATTTTCTTCTCTCCCCGTCTGCTGCAGTGGTGTTGTTTGCCAGCAGCAGTCTCTCTTGACTGGTAATAGCATTTGTAAGTCGAGAAGATTGACATGGGTAAGGAAGACGGATATAAGGTCTGCTGGGATTTCTTATCTGTTGATGCATGTGAGGGTAAAGTAGATGTGTTCATGTAAAGACTGCACAGAGAACAGAAAATCTAATGTTTTTGTATAGGTGCTGGTTAAATTTAAAGTTATGCACCTGAATTTTCTTTTTAATTCCCCAAAAGCCACAAACTAACTTTAGTAAAAATAGTTCAACCTGATTGTGGCTTCTGTGTCCAGAGGGACTGCTGGGCCTCTCAATTCTTCAACTCAGTCAGCAGTAGTTGTTTTTGTCTCTAATCATTGTAAACTTGCACCAGAAATGACCTGCTCTGACTCCTAACTTTAATATTCCAAACAGCTGGATCTGCTAAAACCTCACTTATCATTGCAATGCCAATGACTGATGTTCTCATAGACAGTGGTGATTCTAGTGGGTGAAGCATCAGCTGCCACTGTAAAACCGATATCTTGCCAACCTATTTGTAGGCTAGTTAGTATAATTTTGTATAATTTGTATATTGATGAAAGTTAATAACGTCCAGACAGAACTTCAATATCTATTCTAACTCACCACTTTAGAGTCCTCACACATGCCTCTGGAATTTCAAAATTATTTCAGCTACCATCAGGATAAGAAAATTTCACAGCGGCGGAGACAGAGACCTCCCAACTGTCAGCTAACTACTGGTGCTCTTCTACCTCTGAAGCACATTTTTAGTCAGTCCTGGGAGTTTTCAGGACTCAGACAAACTGACAAATTTTATCATCTGAAAAATACTTCATATTTATTTATTGTTTTTTTCATAAAATATTGACTGAGGTTGGCTCTTAAACACAATCAATTTGTTAATTTTGTCCCCTTGTGAAAATGAGTTTGACGCTTAGTTTGTACACTTAATAATACACTCTACATTTTTTGTTGAGACTGTTTAATCTAATATGCACCACAAATATTTTGGGAAATGCTGTTAAAATGAAATTCAGTACTGTTTGTTTCGATATAAATGTTTCAGAAAAACAGCTGATGGTAAGTCTTTACTGAATTCGGGGCAAAAAATTAAGCTGCTGACAGACCACACTTAGTTAAGTCTTGTTTTATGTATTTTTTGTAACTAATTTTGTAACACAGACAAATAACCTGAATGCATAAAATCAAGTCTAAAAGTAAACCTTTCTTGTGATAGTAAACTCCGGCCTCCTGCTGTAACCTCATGCCTCACCTTTGCACCCCAAGAAAAATCTCTAGATGCGCCTCAGCTCGTGGAGCTCGGCTGGCTCTCAGCCTGTTCCCCATGGAGTTGGTCTGAAGGGAGTAGTTTGTCAGGGAGATGGAAGCCCCCAGTGACAGGTGGCTGCTTTGCAGCGCAGGCTGCTGTCTCCACCCATGGGACATGGGGCCCATCTACACCTTTTTGGCAGGTAAAGGATTTAGTTGGCTTCACAAAGGGGGAGGAAGAGCCCTTGCCAAGCTCCCATGAGGTCCTAGGAGCGTTAATTACAGTTTATGTATGTGCTGTCAGCCCCCATGAGCCTCTCTCCTCTGGAGCTGACTGCTGATGTCTGAGCACTTTGTTCTGTCAGATGAGGTCCCTGCTGAGAAATACCCTGGATGGAGTTTATTATCTATTGTTCTCTGTCACTTCAGCATATTATAATGATTATTACTTTTTCACATTTTGGAGTTCAGGCAATGTTTTTTATATCAGGTTTTTCAGCAGTTAGTAACACTGAATTCATTATTACAGTATTTGTATCCTGTTATGTCTTTCTAAACTGTGCTAATTATCATTACTGTCATGTTAGCTTAAAAAAGTTTTAAAAGTTAATATATCGGTTACATTTCTGTTTATGTTATTAGTAATGTTTTTACAAACTGTGTGAAAAAGCAACAACAAGTTGACATATAAATTAAATCTGTAAATCACCACACTGACACAATTCTGCTCCCTTTTTATCTAGATGAATTAGAATATAGGAAGTGAACTAAAAATAAAGAAAAATCTGACCGTTGTATACATTATTCTGCAACCTGGGGTTGTTTCTTTCAAGAAACAAAATTACAGAATAAATGATGGTTATGTGTAATTTGCAATAGAAACTTCCATCTGATTTTAGTGATACTGAAATCTGCCATCTTGTTAGTGTAAGTAAATGTGTGTGTGTTTCAGGTTTTGGTTTATTTATTGCAATGAGAGGTGCATTTCTTTATTGTTTTCTTCCTGTTGTTTTGTACAGTTCCAGATTTTGGCATCAATGTGCTCTCCACCAATGGCAACCAGGAGCCTCCCGGCCCAGGCCTCCTCAAGGTGTCAGGCCTAGAGCGGAGTCAGGAAAGGAGTCAGGAGAGCTGCAGAGACCCTCACCCCCCTGAATCCAGCACCACAAGTCCACCCTTGCCCGCCCAAACCCTCCCTTTGCCACAACCCCAGACCCTGTCACCACTTCGAACTCAAGCAAACAGTCCCACCCAGGTTCCAGTTTTGACCCACCTGCTCCCTCACTCTGAGGCTCACCCCAGGCCTCAGACGCCTGCAGCCCTGCCTCTTCCACAGGGCCAGGAGCCCTTGCCACCTCCCCTTCCCCGGCCGCAACCTGAAGAGCCTGTTCACAGCAGGCCTCAGCCTACGCAAAGTCTTCACCCACACCCACCATCTCCTGCCCTCCCTAACCACCACCCACATCAGCAGCACCCTACTCAGGCGGGGCCTCACCGGCCCCCATCACGCTGCCAGCCTCGGCCATTTTCTGCTTACAACGGCCTCAACCTCAACGGTCACAGGTAATACATGTGTCTAAGTGGACTTTAGTCAAGTCAAGTCAAATTTATTTATATAGCACTTTTCAGCAACAAGGTGGTTCAATATGCCTAAACTTTAAAGATCTCTTATGTTCTGAAGCAGAAAGTTCAATCCTCCAAACTAACATAAACACTTGTATCTGTTGAGCTGGAGTTCATGTGATGTCTACTCAGATTGGAAACTGCCATCATGGAGAGTTTCAAGCTCCAGAGCTAAGACGTTTCTCTAATTATTAATAGTAGAACTAAATGGGCACGCTAAAACATGAGAGTCTATGATTTATTAACTCTGTTTAGAATAGCCTTAAATCAGAACCATATTGTTCTTACTTCATGGGAGGGGATGTTGTCTGACAATGAGAACAAAAGACAAACAAGCAGATGGATTTATATTCATCCAAGAAATAATTAAGAAATGCTTTTATAATCGTGCTTTTTTTTTTAACCTATTTTAGAGAAATCCCAGTAGATTTCTGCTTTATATGGTTAAATAAATATTTTGTTGTAATGTCCATGTTAGTCAATTGTGTTGTGTAAAGCTTCTAATAATGTGTGACTTGAAGATGGCTTCTTCGGAACGCGCTCCGTCTCATCGACAGCTTTGCCTCACAGACTCTCAGGACTTGGCTCTGCCTGCCTCTCCTTGTGCCAGCCCGGCAAGCCTGCCAGCGCACCAACATGGCCTGGCACCCGCTGTGAATAATCGTAGCTGGGGCCTACAGCAAAGAGCGAGTGACGCAAATGAGCTTTTAGGCTTAAAGTGTGGAGCTGTGGAGACGCAGGCTCTGTGATGCCCCTGGGGAAAACCCACACACACTACAAAAGACTGTTTGCTAACACTTGCATACACACCCTCTATCTCCCTCTCATCCTATTTTCTATGCACATGTTCTGTACCTGGCTCTGGAGGAAGTGCCTTAACAGAAGCTGTTCAAAGACAGATGTTCATTCTGTTATGTGTGGCAGCGGTGGTTTCTTTGCATCCAAAGGGTGTTACAAATGCAGGGTTTTCACAGATCCTGTTTGCCCTGGATTCTGTGAAACACAAGAGTGAGGCGGAGAGGTGTTTGTAAAATGGAAGGCAGTTGAGGTGTGAAAACACTGTGCTGGGATTTGGATGCTGAAACAGATGGAGATAAGGGGATGTGCAGGAACAAGTGTTAAATTTGACTAATCACGTCTGGCTCCATCCTGTGTTGCTCTTGTCTTTACAGCAGCAGCAGGAGCAGCACCCCCGGCACCAAGCTCCACGGGCCCGCTCCCTCCCTGCACCTTCCCCACCACCCGCCTGCTCCTCCGGTGGCAGCAGCAGCCTCCACCTTCCCCCTGCCTCTGGCTGCCAACCACAGCACCCCCGGCTTCCCCCCTGCCTTGCAGCCCTCGCCACATCCCCATCACCCCAATATGTTTGCGACTCCAGCTGCATTGCCTCCACCGCCACCATTGACATCTAGTGCCCTGCCAGTACCTGGACATCCTGCTGCTGGGAGTGCCTACTCAGGTAAACCACAAGCTGCTCAATAATATCCCAGCATCACCTCCAAGTAGTGTGGCAAAGAACTGTCCGTTTAGCCCCTGTAAAAAAAAAAAAAACAATGTTCTTTATTGTCAGTGCCAATGAGTGAGACATAAGAAGAAGAAGAATTTCAGATCAACATTTGATTATTATCATCCAGTACCAAAGGCAAAGGCAATAATGTTCTTGCCTTTGTCTTTGTGTATCTGTTTTTGTATGCCTGTTAGCAAAATATCTCATGAACCACTGGACGGATTTTAATAAAACGTGCATACTGTTAAATACAAGGTCTGATCAAAACGGCTATAATGTCATCATCTTTCTTCATAATGTTTTAGTTTAAAACTCTGACATAAAAGGTGGGAAGCAATTGGCATTTCTTCAAATTACTTTGAATTTTAATGTTTTAATTCTCCTGAAGCCGTCAAAAAAAGAGACTTAGAGAGAGGTAGAGAAGCCCTTGTAACGGGTTAATTTGACCTGAAGGACACGAGAGGGTTAAACAGATGCAATTCTTTCTGGTAATTATTTAAAGGGACTAAGTCCAACTTTTCCACAGGCAAACTGTGACTCCAGTTTGGTGTGTTTAGGTTCGTGTAGACAGTTGAAGTTTTCACCCTGTCAGTCATGCTGTGATTGATCAACTCTCTGCACACCAGTAATGTCCTGCTGCAAGCTGGGGTACACTGCAAAAGCGATTACACACCTCGTGCAAATTTCCATGCAGAGCCTTGCAGCCAAATGTCAGGGTCACTGTGCATGCGTATGAGTGGGTGTTCATATATGTGTGTGGAAGGGTGTGTTTCCTTTGAAACTGTCATTTTTCACCTGGAACAGTGCTCATGAGCAGGAAATCAATTTCTCTGATGCAAAATGGAGCGAGCTGGATTTTGTTCAAAAGATACTAATGAAATTTTTATGAAGAGAAAATTCCGCCCACACTCCCAGTCCAATAAAGTCAAGAAATTAATGTAGAAAATATTGTATCGAGCCACTGAGGAATAGGAAGGATAAAGTTACTCTGGAGGAGACTGTCTCTCATGGCGGCTTTTGTTGAATTTAGAAGAAAAGCCAATAATTACTTGGAAATCTAGTATTTCTCCACAGGTTGCTCAAAGGTTATTAGAACAACAGATGCTGCCGTCTCAGAGGGTCTGTAGTGGATCAAATCACAGCGTTTGATGGGTCCAGCAGTCAGACAAATCTAATCATCTTGAGCTTTCCTTAAATTCAAAATGACATGCCAATAATCCCATTCAGTTTCTGCTCCCGTCCTTCTCTGATACATTGCTTTCTGGTAATATATTTCCATATCTGAAACACATCTACAGTAAAGCGATATGTAACACGTTCAAACTGTAGCCACAAACCCTCTGTGTTTGTGGCAGTTAACCCTTAGACCTCTTCTGTTTTCAATCTTTTCTTTATTCCTCCTCTCCAGAGCAAGACCTTCTACGTCAGGAGCTCAACACACGTTTCCTGGCCTCCCAGAGTGCCGACCGCGGCGCCTCGCTTGGCCCTCCGCCCTACCTGCGCACCGAGTTCCACCAGCACCAACATCAGCATCAGCACCAACACACCCACCAGCACACGCACCAACACACCTTCACGCCCTTCCCCCACGCCATCATGCCCACCCCAGCACCTCCCATGGTGCGTACCCCTGCCAGAAATGTGAGGATAAGTAGAACACACCTGTGTTGAGTTGGAGGGGTTTTCATGTCTTTATTCTAATGATAACTTTTCCAGAGGAGAGGGCAGCGTTGGCTCTGAAACTGTTTTTACTTTGTGGTTGCAAGAGCAGAGATTTTACACAATCTGGACATGTGTGTGAGCAGCAGAGACTTGTGGGTTTTTGTGGCGGCTTTTCAATGATGACCATGTGTGCATGCTACAGCAGTGTCTTTATTCTCCCAGAAAGCCTTTTTTACTATTTTTTCTGGCATGCTCTAAAACTCCAGACTTGAATGCTGTTATTTTCTAAATTGGCAATAACTTGCCCAAAGCATGCGGACTTCAGAGCCAGCTTCAGAACATAATGCTCCTAATTCATTCTGAATTTAATGACATCATTTGGTCCCGTTTGGGGCTTTTCATTACTGGCAAATGCATTACATTAAAAATGCCGCTCTCTGTTGGTAGCGACCACAGGCGGTGGGTACCTCGTCCTAAAGCTCACATAAACACACATTCATAACTGCGTGGAGCATTCGCTTGGCTCTGATGATACCTCAAAGGCATCATGGTGAGTCTTCTGACAGCTAATGAGGCCATAAAAAGGCTCTTTATGACTGCAGTGTTTAGTCTTGACTGTGGAAATGTTCGCCCTGAGCCTGGAACCAAATGAGGCCCAGCCCACACTAGTGTACAAGGTCTTAACCTAATCACGAGGGAGAATAAAAACAGGCTGGCTCTGTAAGCACCTAAACTTAAATCTCACTTGACATCTTAGATCCTGTTTTGTTTGCATGTTTTTAATTTTAAAAATGCAATTTATTACTGTAAATTTGTGAATTTAAAGAAGTCCAACTTATCCCTGTGTTTATTTATGTACAGGATGTCCTCTCCTCTTTACAGTCTGTACTTAGCTTTCTTTCATTTCTCCTACAGTTTGACAAATACCCAACTAAAGTTGACCCCTTCTACAGACACAGTGTGAGTTTTTACTGCATGCTATCTAGCTGCAGAGCAGTTTGTAGCTTTCCCATCAGGCTGTTTTTGCCCATGAGTGACAAGTGTGTATGTGTATGTGTATGTGTGTGTGTGTATGTGTAGTACATTCCATGCGGTCACTCATCTGCTTCTCAGTAGCTACTGTAGGTATCCTGGCTGCTTTATTTCACCCTTTAGCTCTGGCAAATGTTGATCTTTGAAACACTGCTGGATGTGTAGAGCATAAGATTTACTGCGTTTGCAAACTGTTCATTATTTGTTGTATTTTCCTGCTTTGTTAGTTAAACCTTCCAGACATTTTATTTCTATTTACTAAAGAGTGTTTCTTCCTACAACTGTTGCACTTCACAGTTCCTAAGAGAAAAAAAAGGTTTTAAACCCTTTTGTCCTTAGTTTAAACACAGTTGCAAAAAAGTAAGAAAATATTTTCAGTTCTAAGGCTGTTTTGGTCATTTTCTGATCCTAAAATTGTGTTGTTGTTTCTATAATTATACAGTTTATAAGATCAGAAATGCATTACCAATTTTGTTATTTACTATGAAACAAGGATAAAATACAGAAAGTATTTTTTTTTAAAACTAGTGCATTATTGCTTCTACAGAAAGTAAAGGAATTGTATTTTTTTTAATTGGGTTTCTATGGAGCACATATGACTAGTCAGTATTTTACCTGCAGTAGACAACAGTCAGAACTATCTCAGTTTGAATAATCAAGGAGAAATTCTTACAAAGGAGTCAAGCAAAACCTGAAAATTTTGTAATACACTCTATTTTAAAAACTTTGACAGTGTTAGTTTAGCATCAGTCTGTTATTTACAAAAATGTTTCTGATTATTAACACTGAAGATCAGCTGTGTTGGAGCACTGCCCTCTGTTGCACTACATTTTATGTGAAAAACAAATTTCATAACATATTGTGGTACCCCATTAATATGTGATTGAAGTAAGGTAGTGTGAAGCTAAACCTAGTGTTTGCCTAAACAGCTTTTTAAAAAAAGTTTTGATTTGTTTTAGATGGCAAGAATCAGTGCTGAAATAGGTCCCAGTCTGAAGATTAGTTAGCATGAGTCACCCGTCGGAATTTCTCTCAGATTCTTCAAACTGATAATGCTCTGACTGCTGTCTACTGCAGGTAAGATACTGATTGTTCAGGACAACTCCATAAAATCCTCTACTTTAAAAAAAAATCAGGGGTAATTTAAGGGGTAAAGGACAAGTAGATTTTGACGTCAGGTCAAAGCTCAGAGAAAATGTATCAAAATACATCGCTGTATTTCAGACTCAACAGTTCTCAGTTGGCACTTTGAAGGCTTAAATTCATGTCAAATAAATCAGAAAAAGACTGATCAGTTACCAGGAGAAAACGTTGTCACCGGTAAAAGAACATGGCAGCACAACTCAAAGTTTCATTTGAACAGACAAAAAGACTTCTGGAACAAAGTGAAGATGTTTACCCATAATCCACAACACTGTGTTTGGAGAAAACTAAAGACAGCACATCAGCACAAACATCTCCTACCAGCTGTCAAACACAGTAGTGGAAGGCTGATAATTTGGGTTTGTTTTACAGCCTTAGAACCTGTGCTCCTTAAAGATATAATCTGCCTTTTGCCTGAAGCTGGTAAAATAAAAAACAGGACAATGGTCACAAACACAGCAGCAAATCTACAACAAACTAGCTGAAATATTGTCCTGATATGAAAAAAATCTTTAGAAATGAAAAAATAATTTCTTTTCTTTTTAGATATTGCTAGATTGTTTTTCCAAGACTTTGTTTTGCATCTTTTCCACACTGTTCTTACAAAAGAAGCAAATACCCTGAACTTGCCCCTTAATATAACTGATTGCTCTGAAAATCCTACAGCACATCTTAATTTATTCTTATATTTCTCCTAATTCAAGAACACAAGTTAAAAAAACATTCGCTGCTTTTCTAATACGAAAGACATGGATACATTTCCTACAAGATGAATGTATTTAAGCCTCAAGCCTTGTTTGGTTTACATGCGTTTTGCTTGTATTACAGCATTCTGCTTTCCATATCAAAGTGATGTTTTTCCTTATTTAAATCCAAAGGGAAAAAACACAGAATACATTTTTAGAAAAGCTGTTTGTGAAACATGTAGGCAATCATTTGTAACTCTCTGCAGTCCTGGTAAGATCTAATTGAATGTTGGAATGTTACCTATCCACCGTCTCCCCCTCTTCCTTAAGCTTCAGTCTTGATTGCAGCCAACAATCTTTACTCTTCCTCTCTGTCTTGTCTTCCTCAGCTCTTCCACTCATACCCACCAGCCATGTCTGGTCTTCCTCCTGTCATTCCTCCGACAGGGCCCTTCAGCTCACTGCAGGGGGCCTTTCAGCCCAAGGTAGGACACCACTAACTCGGCCTCAGAGACACAAACTAAAAGAGATTTGTATTTTCTAAACTTGTCTTTTACTCTACAGACCTCCAATCCCCTGGATGTGTCCACCAGACCTGGAGCCATCCCACAGACATTTTTACAGAAGGACCCCAGGGTAAGAGAGTGCACACAACAAATTGTATTATTTTAGTGCTAAATCATCTTACCTTGAACATCCATCATGTAGTTTACACAGAGACAGAAGGAACACTGTTAAGCATCCATGTCCGTATTAAAAAACTGATCTTAAAGTGAACATTTTTATCATTTCATATCACAGCTGTTTTTATTTTCTATGTAATACTATTTTACTGCTTTGCACATTTACCACAGTATTTAGGCAATATTAACATGTTATTTTATCACCAGTTCTGTTTTCCCTTACACATATTAGGAAATTCTACCAGACACAACTAGAATTTTAACTCCTTTTTTTCATTTAACACACATTTCATTCTTTTCTTAACCCTGTGTAAACATATGTATAGCCAGTAATTTAGCCACTTCATTGGTAATCAGTTTCCACATGAAATGATTTAGATAAAGTGATGTGACTAACAGCAAAATAACCTTTTATTTTTTTCCTCTTCCTACTAGCTAACAGATCCATTTCGGCCCATACTTAGGGTGAGTGCTGTCAGTCTCTTGTTTCCTCACACCCAATAACAGCCATGATGCCTTCAAACGTTTTTGTTAAAACTTTATTTGTATAAATAAGCGGTGCACTTGAAGGCTAAACAACCTTTAGTAATGCTGATTTCAGACAGATTCTCTGCACTTGTGGACAGTTGTGTTTGTGTTTGTCACATGTCCTAGAACACCACATTAGGTCAGCTCTGACTGATTCTGTTTGCTAGCTTTAATATGATCTAATTATTCTCTGCTTCTGAATCACGTGATTAAAAAACACATAAGACATTTTTACTATGTCAAAAGGTTTTCAGTTGCTTTCAGTACCACACGACACTACCTTGGACACCAGAGGCCTGGATTTGTGTCTTAGCAAGGTAACTTTAGGCTCAGATCTGGATTTTCACATAGCTGGTTCACGTCTTAACTGGGTCTGTTACCATGGTAACTCATGTCGGAAACCTAACCTGCTCCAGAGCCATATAGAGCCTTCCATTTTCTTTACCCACATCTCCTTTTTGGGTTGTGAGGAGGTGGTGTCTATCTCCAGCAGTCTCTGTGCAAGAGGAGGGGGACACCCTTGACAGGTCTCATGTCCAATACAGAGACACACAGAGACAAACAAAACAAAAAAAAACATTCACACTGTCACTCAGAACTAGAGACAATTTTGAGTAACCAATGAACCTAGCAGTTTTATAAAACTGTTGAACTATCCTCACAGTCTTTGACAGAACTTTGAATCTCACCACTATTTGTACATTTCAAAAACTCTAGGATGTTTATACCCATTTCACTGACCTGTTGCTGATTATCCTAATTAGCTGTAAAGGTTCCATTTGGTCACTTTATAATTGATTTAAAGTTTTCCAGTCTTTTTTCTTTTGCCAGTTTCAAGTCTTTTATTGAGCTTTTTCCCCCTCAACATTCTGTTGACACTACAGTGTTTTTGATAGCAGAGATGTAAACTGGTGACAGAAATGACTTCATTGTGACTCATGTTGATCACTAAATTGACCGCGTTTATTTTTTTTAATTCCAGAAACCAGGGAAGTGGTGTGCCATGCACGTTCATATTGCCTGGCAGACGTACCATCACCAACAGAAAGTAAAGGTGAGGCTTCATCTAACATCGCACTTTGTGTTGTATTAAAGCCACTTTAACTCTTGGTGTTGTCAGCCAAACTTCCCTTTCTCCCTAAATCTAACAAACCTGTCAGCCCCAGTTTGCCCATTGACACGGGTAAACTGGGGCCTTGTGCACTGGAGACGGGGACACACTGAGGGGGTGTTGACCAAGAGGACATATCACAACTCGAGCCTTTAGATTTCAGCACACTAAGACCAGGAGCAAAGCAGCTGAAGAGACTGTCACACTGAGCAGAAGTGAAATAAATACAAACACCATTTATAATCACTGACAGGTTTAAGCATTTCCACAACTGCAGTCCTTGATGCTCCTGGTCTCACCATCCTTTATGTCATACAGGTCAGCTGAAGCTCATGACGGCAGAAAAGTCTGTCCTGTTCTGTTCTGAAAGAAGTTGCTCATGTTAACTCAGGAAATGGAGAGCCTTGTGCTCAGCTTATAATCATGTTGTGCTTTGCTGAAGTAATTTTTTAAGCTCCAACATTTCAGTACACTCAGTCCTATAAATTAGATAAACTTTATTTTTGACTCTCAGGAGGTTGGTGGGATTTAATTTCTTTGATTCGTTCCGAACAACACCCTGTTTTTCCAGCAGTTTAATATATATATATATATATTTTTTTTTTTTTTTAATTTTTTCATGAGAGACAATTTTTACAGTACAATGTGTCAGTGAAACAGTGTGACCTCCCAGTTATAATCCTTTGTATGGATGCTATTTTGTAATTGATGGTACTTTAGCAGTTAGTGGGACTCCTGGAGGTTTACAGATTAGTCTTGGACACACCTCCTGCAGTCAGTTCCTAAGGTTTATCTAAATGAAGGCTTGTGTTCATGCAGCTTCAAGTCATCTGCAGCTTTTGTTTGTCTCACATAATAATCGTACTTTTATACCTGGGCATCTTTTATTCCTTCTGCTTGTTGTGCTGCACATATTTTGTCCATTCATTCTACAATTATTAAATGTTGTTTATTCCTAAGATGAGGCTTCTTACTTGCAGTATTATTAAATTTAAAGAATGGTTAAGGAGGGGACATTTTGTATCTTGTTTGCTCTACATGTTACAACACTTTAAGTAAATGGAGTCATTTTTTAAAGTCTGATAATGAGCCTCTGAATCTTTCAATAGGTTTTACATGTGTTTCTATGTGTTACTCTCACATCTTCCAGCAGCAGATGCAGGTCGACCCTCACAAGCTAGACTTTGGCCTCAAGCCTGAGTTTCTTAGTCGACCTCCGGGCCCTAGCCTCTTTGGAGCCATCCATCATCCCAGTGACTTGGCTCGGCCTGCCACGCTCTTCTCCGCCACAGGTGAGTCTATATGAGATCTCCGCAGAAAGACTGATGGTTAAAAGCAGCCTCAGATGTTCCCTCAGCATTCCTGCTGTCCAGAAAGAGATGTTGACTGTTTACATTATTCTTACTGAAGCCGTAACAGTAAACCCAACAAAGTTAGTTATATCACTGTCAGGTGTCGTCGCTCCTACAGGTCCTACACACCCTTCAGCTGCTCCCTTTGGTCATCCACCCCATCATCCTGGAAACTTCCTGACCCCAGCATCACACTTAGGTAAGAGGCTGTTTCACTTTCAGAAACTGAAATCATTTAGATATGAACTGACATGTGTAGAGTAACATGTCTGTCTGTGTCTGTCCTCAGAGCCTTTCGGTAGGCCGCCATCATTTGGAGGACTGGGATCTCTCAGTTCATCAGCCTTTGGGGGTCTAGGAAATCCAGCACTCAGTGAGTTTCAGCTTCATGGATGAAACTTGTTTCTGTGCTTTCATTTATTTTAAAACTAAATTCTCATAACTATCATAGCATTATCCTTTTGACTAAAGTCATTGAACACACTGGAGCAAACTGTTGAGATACGCATTTAACTTGCGTCCTTGTTTTCTTTCCACGTGTTGAATCCCTACCAGCGGCCAACTCGGTGTTTGGCCATAAAGATGGCCCAAATGCACAGCAGCACTTCAACAGCAGCGGAAACAGCAACCATCAGGAGCCGTGGAACCGCCTGCACCGCACACCGCCCTCCTTCCCCACACCACCCCCCTGGTTGAAACCCGGAGACTCTGAAAGGAGCGCCTCGGTCAGCTCACACGAGAGGGAGCGAGACTCTGACAAACGAGACTCATTAATTGGTAAAGATGACAAAGACAGGTGGGTGCAGTCCGAACTTCCAAAGAATGTTTTTTACTTTTTGCACAACCCTTGTACAATCCGAATTCGGACAAAATTAGCACATTCTGTAAAATGAAAATAAAAACAGAATCCATTTATATACAAGTCTCATAAACCCAAATTTTATTCACAATAAAACAGCAAACATGTCAAATGTATAAACAAATAAAAAAGTACCATTTATTGGGGTTTTGAACTGGCCCCTACCCTCTTTAGTATGGAGAACATGGTGTCTGTATTTTTTTTTTTTTTTTTTTTTTAACTCAGTCCATTTTTCATGAGCTTTGGCCCTGAGAAGATGGCAGCATTTTTGGTTGGTCAGACTGGTGAACCTCAGGCCATCTTTAAGGCTGAGAGATTCAACTTCTCTAAAATTCTCTTTTCATACCCAGTCCTCTTACTGAGCCTTTTGTTGCCCGTTTTTGCTGCCATCAAATTCAAAATGACCTTTTTTTTTTTTTTTTTTTTTCACAAAAAGGTACCGTTTTTTTAAGTTTTCTCATTTGATATGTTTACTGTGTTCCAATGTGAATAAATTGTGGATTTATGAGAGTTGCAAATCATTGCATTCTGTTTTTATTTACATTTTACACAATGACAACTTTTTTTAAATTGGGGATGTATTTAGAATGGAGCTTGGGAACATTTCTTTGCGTATGTTGTGATGAATTGCAGTACATTGGTTTTGTGTTGTGTTGACATTAAAACTATACCAATTTCAAAGAGAGGATTTTTGTTTTTAAGTTGGGTTGGCTGTAGTACTTTTGAGGTCCCTATCATATACACCATGAACACTGTTATTGCTGAGAATAAATTGACAAAGTACAGACAATTGCAGAAATTATGAGGTGTAATAAATAAAATATTTGCTTGAACTGCTGGGGAAAATTCTAGCTGCTGCAGATGTCAAAAACTCACCTCTCTACAGACTGTTGTGAGTATCTGTTTTACCCAATTTTCAATCTGAGGTAGCTGCTTGCTGCTGCAGTTAAAATAGTGACTACATGTTAGTACTCCACCAAAGATAACCTTTAAAAATTTAGATTTTTGGTTTGTAGTGAAATGGAGTACTTTCTTTGTACTTCTAGGGATTCTCTAGAAAAGCGTCATCCAAGCCATCCATCCCCTGTTCCTGTTCATCCCATCAACCTTCTGGGCCACAGCCGGCCCCCTGAGCACCACAGAAACCACCTGCCACCTGCTTCAGGAGAGCCTCAGAGGGACAAGGAGAACAAGGCCAAAGACCGGGAGAGGGAGCACTCCGACTCTTGGAAAGACAACGGAGCAGATGACCACAAGCTGAAAGACAGCCAACACAATGACAAGGACATTCCTGTCATCCATGATGGCAGAGTGTCAGAGGACAAAGTGTCCAACAGGGGGACTACGTCACCCTATGTGCGTCAAACCAGCCTGGAGCGTCCCAACGGCGGCCTGAGCAGAGAAGTCCTGGAGAAGAAGGCAGAGCTGTCATATGAACAGCAGAAAAAGAACAGCGAGGTGAAAGTGAAGGAGGAGAGGAAGGAGGAGCAGGAGGGAACCACAGAGAGACAAAGTGAGCCCCCATCACAGGCGTCCTCCACACCCACCCTCCCCCCTCCCTCCTCAATGCCTCTGCCCATGAGCATGGCTGGTGTCCACCCTATCAATAGCATCAGCAGCTTAGAGAGAACTCGTGTCGTGGCCCCCTTCATGGGTACGAGCCCCATCCCTGGAGCAGAGAGGTTCCCCTACCCCGCCTTCCACTGGGACCCAATGAGGGATCCCTACAGGGGGCTGGACATTCACAGACGGGATCCTTTGGCCAGGGACCTGCTGCTGAGGAACGATCCTCTGCACCGACTGGCGGTACCGCGCCTCTATGAGGTGGAGCGCTCCTACAGGGACCGTGAGCCCCATGACTTTAATCGTGACCACGCC
The DNA here is from genome assembly GCF_001649575.2 of Kryptolebias marmoratus. Lineage (NCBI taxonomy): Eukaryota > Metazoa > Chordata > Actinopteri > Cyprinodontiformes > Rivulidae > Kryptolebias > Kryptolebias marmoratus. The sequence goes on from NC_051442.1 coordinate 21,885,305, forward strand.
CACTCTCTGGTGCTGGAGCAGAGGAGGGAACAGGAGCGCGCCCAGCTGGAGGAGCGAGAGCGCCTCAACATGCTCAGAGAGGACTACGAGCATGGACGCCTCCATCACCCGATCCACCATCCTGCCTTGGATGGCCACCTCTCGCACCCTGCCCCGGGCCTCATGGCCCCTGGACTCCCGGGCATGCACTACTCCAGAGTGAGCCCCTCAGCGGCAGCAGCTGCTGCAGCTGCTCATCAGAATAGCCTCCTGAACAAAACACCCCCCACTGCATCATTAAGCGCTCCCCCCCCTCTCATCCCCACGCTGGGTGCCCGGCCTGGCTCCCCCAGACGGACTACACCTCTGGCCACAGATATCAGAGACAGAGCGGCTCACAAAGACATAGAGGCGCGGTGAGCTGAGTCTCAGCCTGGGTGCCCCCTGAAGTCCTGTGCCTCACCAACATTTAACTCACACCAAGCACTTAGCTTTGGACAAAGCAAGACTGTAACATAGCTGTGAATAATTTATGTGGGCAGAGAAAGGCCTAAAATTGTTTTTGTATAAAACTATAAAAAGACAACTTTTTTTCCACAGTTTGCTCCATGTTTTTGTGTGCATTCTTTCTCCTGTATAGCAAAGTGACGTCATGTAAGACTAATTTTGAAATGTACAGGTACTTTAGCACTGACACTCGTGTGTAGATAATGTGTACAGTTGCTGTGCTCACTCTGTATGGATTAAAAATCATGGTACAAATATGCAAAATATTGTTTTAAAAGCTTTACTTTGAATAATTGTAAATATAGGAGTATTGAGGCTGTGATTCAGAATGTGCTTCTGGCTATTTTTCTTCTTTTTAACTTCAGATTTGCATGAACCAGAGACCCCTATGTTCAACTATGCAAACTGTCTGGGCTCCCTTTTTAAAAAGCGGACCTTCTCAGCACTGCTGACTGTGCACCAATAAAAAGCTGTATTCTCTCCACAACCCAAACTGTACCAACAGAGCGTCCACGCTAACAGAATGTGATCCACAAAGGGTTTGTAATTTTAAACTAAATGGTTTCAGAATGATATCTTATGATAAACTGTAGTGACAATCTAGAAATTGCATTTCAAAGAATTTTATTTAATGTAAAAACAACACCAGGACAGATTTATTCTTATTTTTCTCTTATTCTTGTTCTGAGGAGAATGCAGCGTGTTTGAATGACGGCACTTTCACCCTACAGGAGGAGTGTAAACAAGATCTGTTGGTCAAACGGTGTGTTCAAGTGCTTTTTTTTTTAGGTTGTACCTACAAAATTAAAACAGTATGTCTCAACTGTTTGCAAGTTAGAAACAACCTGCAGAGATCTATTTTAGTAGTCCACAGAAGGTTTAGTTGTGCGCTTCAAACTCTGTAATATCATGTTGTGCAGTGTTTCCTTTTTTTATTCTAACAATAAAATGTCCACCAGAGCCATAGTGGTTAGTCAGTGAGTATTGCAAAAAGATTGTCAAATGAAAAACTCTTTTGCTGTTTACTATGTACAGGAGAAAAAAAAATTCTTTCTAGATCATGAAAAATATGAAAAAGATGAAGCAACTGAATCTTCAGCATGTTCCTCATTTAAACTTGTGTTATGTAAATTGTGCCATGTTATTAAAAAAATGTGTACTTGCCGATTTCTAGCCTTATTTCTTCGTTAACCTTCATGAGCTAAAAACAGACCTCTTGACTCGACACATTTTTCCACTTTGAGACTCTGGAGGATGCATTACAGGACTACAGCTCTCGCCTGGAAAGCAGCCATAAAGGTTTTGTTAATGTTTTTTATCCAATCGTATCATTTTCATTGTTAAGCACATTCAAAATAACCAAAGTGCTGCACAATGTACCCATAAATCTATAACAGAAAACACATTATTAGTCCAAAGACATTAAAAACAGTAAAAGATGTTTGAAACATAGATGATAAATGCACGTAAATGTACTAAAATAAATGATCAATTCTTTAAGATGCCAAAATCAATTATTGTAATTAATATCCAACGAAAATGTCTTAAACCCTTCTGAGTTTCAACAGAACAGCCACACTTGATTAGAAATACAAGGTTCTTCTACAGCAGAGTCGAATCTCCTTTACTGACCAATCTAGAATGTGGAACATCCAGAGGGAGCTGTTCAGATTATCTAAGGTCCTGTTCACACCCTGCACTTTTTCTCCATTTTAGGTGATTATTGTTGTGATAAATGTTTTCATTTCACTGTCAGAGAGAATGAATTAGATCTTAGAAATATTTGAGTTGTAAAAAGAAATCTTTACCACAAAGTACATAAATCTGTTTATGAAATTTGAACTGATAGTTAAAAAATAATATCTAGTTTCACGTCATGGGACTAAAGATTGAATAATATTGGCTCTAATAGGGATGCTAACTTTACACAAGTGTTTGAAGGACCAAAGACAACAATTTTAGCTTTATTATTTAACTGAGACCGTAACTAGACATCCATCATTTAACCTGTTATAATTTAGAATGACTTAAATTTAGAATAACTGCTGTGGGATCCTCAAGACTCAAGAGCAAATCAGTCATGTGTTGTCTGCATAACAATGGAATGAAATATTACACATGACTGATATTTGACCTAAGGGAACAATGTACAATGTAAACCAAATTGGCCTCAAGATGGATCCTTGAGGAATGCAACAATTAACAAGAGCTGCAGAGGAAGAGAAAGATTCTAAAATAAAGAAAAAAGATCTGTCTGATCAGTAAGAAGTGAACCACTGAAGGACAGTACCCTGTACTCAATCTGATTTAGAGGTATATGGTTATGTCAACTGTATCAAAAGGTGCACTGAGGTCTAATTAAAAGAGTTAAATCTAAATACAAAAGAAAGTCTTACAGACTATTATTTAAACTAGTTATGTGCTATGACAGGTCCTGTAACCAGACTGGAATTATTTCCATAATCTTGTTTTTTTGTTGTTGTTGTTTTTAAAAAAAGGACTAAATTTGGGCATAAACATTTTTTTCTAGAATTTCAGAAATAAATGGCAGCTTAGAGACTGGTCTGTATTTGTTTAAAACTCATTTACAGTCACTCCTAATTGTGTCTTCAGGGCTGTAAGGTGAAAAACATTTCCCATACCTGCCAAACCTAAGATGTGCGCTGATGAGGAAAGTGCCTGACACTTGTTACTCTGACATGTGAGGGCTCGTGTTCGGTTCAATAACTGTGCTCTAAAAACATCAGCGGCCTTCAGTGATGAATCATGGCACAGTAATTGTGGATTTATCAGAGTATGCTAGTTATTGACATTCCCATTACACTGACTACCCACAGCATTCATGCCTCCTTCTGATGGATGTTTAGCACCAAGTCATACATCAATCAGATGTAGTCTTCAGACATTACTGATGGACCTTTTATTCTCTCTGAGTAAATACCCTCTGCTCCAGAGACGAACACACATTTTCTTTCCTGCAGGCGTAAAAAGCTCCAGAAGTTTTAAAGCTTCAGACAGTTCAGTTGAGTTAATAAACTGAAGTTACGCAACATTAGGTGTTCGTTTCTTAGAACAGGTCAAATGTGGTTTGAAGTGATATAGTTTTGAATTTGACTTTTTTTTTTCAACTTTCACAAAGGAGGAAGTTAAAGGCTTAAAAATCCTTGAAGGAATGTAAAATTTTAACACAATATCTGTAAAACTGAATTATGGTCATTTTTGTGTTTTCTAAGGTCAGTTGGCTGTGGAGGGTCAGCTTAAATCATGTTGTCTCAAGAGGTTAAACACTTCTATAGGTATATTCCATGATTATTTTCCTGAAAGCTTCATTAATGTCTGTCTTTACCACAAAGGAAAGACAATCTCATGAAATATTTTGCTAACAGACATGAACACAGCAATACACAAGCAAAAACAATATCATCCACCATCGTCTTTAAGCAGCAGACTAGTACATTCTTGGTAAAAAACTTTCTCGAGCTTTAATACTTGATTACCTTTTTCACTTGCTGACTTTAATGATGATAATTAGGCGTTAAGATCCCATCCTACAGAGCTACACTAAGAGAAAGTTTTTGTTTTTTTTCCTCCAACTGTAGCTACAGGCGGAGTCCTCCCTTCACACACCACTTTGTGACAGTTCAGCATTAAAACCAGAAGGGGGCGCCAAACTGCAGGATATTTATATTCCTTAAACGCTTTTGTTATAATTTCTCTTCATCCCATTATTTTTTATAAAGAAACAGACGAATTATAAGTGACTCAGAGAATACATTTACAGCAATTCTGATGTTTTTTTTTATCCCAGGCAAGATATGAAACCTTTTTTAAAGCCATCATTCATTACAGGATTTCTGTTCAAAATCTGCTTTAAAACTGAAAAGACAGTTTCTCACAGATTGTTGATTGCAGAGAGTGATCATACGTATAATTAACATTTTAAAAATACTGTGTAGCATATTAACTTATTTAGTTGATCAAAAAGAAGACGCAACACTTTTCCTCCCCCTGACAGCGTCTCATTCCAACAAGTCAAACTTCTTACAGCTCGGAGTTCACCTGCAGGGACAAAAGACAGCATGGGAGTTCACAGACACTGAAACACGTCCACACCTGCCAGGTTGATTTTAACCAGCAGCTCAAAATAACAATAAATTAATGCTAATGTTAACCTTTCCTGATGAACCTCCAAACTTCGTGGGGGAAACACAGGGGAGCTCCTTCTCGCTCCAAGGCTGAAGAGGTTGGGGACTTCAGGGTTAACTCCCTTGAGGTTCACAGCGGTGTGGTGCGGCAAGCAAGAGACAGTCCAAACGGTTCCTTCGGAAACTGAACGTTTATTTTTAAGTGCGGTCACAAAAACATACGACCAGCAACTGTTATGATCGCGCTCCTACACACACCCAACTCTACTTACTCTACTAAAGCTCTCTTATCTCAAAACATGTGTGCCCCCCCCCCCCTCCTGGTGTGGCGGTGCTAGTGCAACACTACCCCCACTCTGGATGAGAATAATCACAAAATGATTCCACTCCAGCCCGCATAACGTACCGTCCAGAATACACCGCCATTACACCGTGAGCACAGAACAAATACTCTGGTAGAGCTTAGTCATTACATCAACGTAGGTGAAACAAAATCAAACACGAACAAATGGTTGAAAATTACATCTTCCAGAGTTCTTTTTTTTTTTTTTTAAAATACTAAAATAAAACAAACAGAGGGAAACCTGACACAACTCTCTTTTTTTTTAAACCTCGGCAGTTAAGTGTCTCATATCAATGTCCATAACAACTCAGTCCAACCAGTCCCCAAACCTGATAGGCGGTCTCCGGTGGCGTTTCGACCTCTGAGGACGTGGGCTCTGATGTGGCACTCCCTGAATTGTACCCCCACTACTGTGAACATTGGGCAAAACTGAAGCAGGGAAACTGATGGGTGGTGTAGAAGGGTCACCTCCAATTGATTCTGGTGTGGGACAATCGAGAAGGGTAAGCAAACCAAGGTCATCATCTGCATTATCCATTTCGAGGTGTGGTGGAGGGACCTCCTGTGGAGACCATCTCTGAGCATGATCAATGACCCATGCGTTGTCCAGTCGGTCGCGGCTTCTGTAGGGTTTCAGTTGGTCGTGATGAACCACTTTCACTTTGGTCTTTGGATCTTTCTGAATGCGAAAGATGAGATCATCAAGTTGTCCTAGGATGAAGAAGGGGCCTTCATACGACGGAAGAAATTTCTTCACTTTATTTTTGCTCTTTCGGGTCCCTTTTACAAGGTACCAAACAGCATCTCCTATACGGTACTGTGTCCGGTGACAGTTCTTATCATACTGCCGCTTGGCTCGGGTGACAGAAGCACAAAGCACATCTCTGGCAATATGGTGTGCCAGTTCGAGTTTCTCACGGAGTTGCTGGACATACAAAGGGGCAGTAATGTCCGTTTCAATGTCCGGAGGTAGGCCGACCACTAGGTCAACCGGCTCGCTCACCTCATGTCCAAACATCATATAGTTGGGTGTGAATTTGGTGGCACTGTGTTTAGTTGCTCTATAGGCCATGAGGGCATAGGGGATCATAAGGTCCCAGTCCCAGTGGCACCTCTCGGCTGTTGTTGCCAAGATTGTCTGTAAGGTGGCATTAAATCTTTCAACCTGCCCATCCGACTGTGGTCTAAAAGGAGCAGTGTGTGTTTTTTCGATCCCGAACAAGCTGCACATTTTCTGGAAGACTTCAGATTCAAAGTTTCTGCCTTGATCGCTGTGTAGCACTTGTGGGGCCCCGTAACGACAAACCCATTCTGAAGCCAACACCTCGGCCACAGTAACTGCTTGGTCATTAGGCAGGGGAAATGCCTCCACCCATTTGGAGAAATAATCCTGTATGACAAGGATGTAGCGATTATGACGTTCCGTTTCATTCAATGGTCCCATTATGTCCAGAGCCACCCGTTCCATTGGAGCGCCAACACGAACAGTCCCCATGGGGGCTCGTGGTGTCTTCAATGGCCTTGCTTTAGCTGCACAGTTTGTGCAGGTCTGGCACCATAAAGTGGCATCCTCTCGCATATGATACCAGTAAAACCGTGTCTGGATGCGGGCTACGGTACGCTCCACTCCAAAATGTCCTCCCACTGCCCCTTCATGCATGTGCCTGAAGATATCCGACTGGAGAGAACGTGGCAGTATGATCTGGGAATAAAACTGCTTGTCATCTAGACAGTAAAATCTTCGGGTGAGAACGCCCTCCTTAAGTTGAAGTCTTTTCCATTGGCCCCAATAGGCTTTTGTTGCTGGTCCGTGGGGGGACACGGTAGTCCACTCAGGGCGTTCACTACAAGTTTCCATCCATGTTTTGATTGGTGCAATGTCAGGATCTTCTTCCTGGGCTTTGCGAAGCTGGTCTGTTGTCCAACCAGAAAACAATGGGGTCTCACCAGTTTTTGTGGTGTAAACTTCAGTCTCTGTAGGGCTTTGGGGCTCAGCGTTGGTCTCAACTACCCCCACTGGACACAGCATCTCCAGGTTGAAATGGGGGTCCAACTCACACTGCACCCCTTTATGACAAAAGTCTTTGGAGGAGGCAACAGGGTCTTGCAGATTGCAGGGACATGACTGGCGACAAGGACGTCTCGACATACTGTCAGCGTTATTGTGCTGACAGCCCGGCCGGTGAATGATGTTGAAGTTGTACTCAGCCAGTTTTTCCAGCCATCTTGCCAGTTGTCCCTCTGGTTCTTTCAACCTGGTTAACCATCTGAGGCTACTGTGGTCAGTACGTACTGTGAAAGTACGCCCCAGGAGGTACTGCCGGAAGTGGGATGTAAATTCAACCACAGCTAGCAATTCTCTCCTGGTTGTACAATAGTTCTGCTCTGTCTTGGACAGCTTACGGCTCCCATAAGCTAGAACACGCTCTACTCCCTGCTGCACTTGGGATAGAACAGCCCCAATACCCGTGTCACTAGCATCGGTATCCAAAATCATGTCGCCCTGGTCGAGTGGGTAACCCAGCACAGGTGCAGTGGTCAGTCTGTTTTTAAGTGTGTCGAAGGCTCTCTGTTGTTTTATGCCCCACTGAAACCGGGCATACTTCTGTGTCAGGGAGTGCAAAGGTTCAGCTATCGTGGCAAAGTCTTTTACAAATCTTCTGTAATAGGATGCAAGGCCAACAAACCTGCGGACTTCCTGGATGGAAGTCGGGATCGGCCACTCCTGCACCTTACGGACTTTGTCTGGATCAGTGGCCACGCCTTGCTCTGACACAATGTGTCCCAGGTAAGCCACCTGGTGCCGGAAAAGGAAACACTTGGTGGGCTTCAACTTCAAATTGGCCTGATGGAGTCGGTCAAATACCTGACGGAGCCGTAGCAGCATTTCAGGTGCATTCCGAGCAGGCACGATGATGTCGTCGAGATACACCAAACATGTTTCCCACTGTAACCCGGCCAGCACGCGGTCCATAAGGCGTTGGAACGTTGCAGGTGCGTTGCACAACCCGAATGGCATTACGTTCCACTCGAACAGTCCACTTCTGGTGCAGAAAGCAGCAGCTCGGCGTGCTCTGGGTGTAAGTTCCACTTGCCAGTACCCTGAGGCGAGGTCAAGCGTACTGAACCACTTGGCAGATGACAAGGTATCGAGGGTATCTTGAATTCGGGGAAGAGGATAAGCATCTTTAATAGTACTGTCATTAAGAGCTCTATAATCCATGCAAAGGCGATACGTACCATCCTTTTTGCGGACCATAACAATAGGTGATGCCCAGCTGCTGTGACTGCGACGGGCCAGGCCATCACGAAGACTCTGTTCAATCTGTTGCTCTGCATTGTGTTGTTTTTCTGCAGCCATCCGGCGAGGTGGTAGTTTGACCGGCGCCCCAGGACGAGTATTTATATCGTGTTGGACTAAACTAGTGCGGCCAAGATCATTAGGTCCAGAAGAAAACGTACTGCTGTAGTTGCAAAGCAACTCCGCTAGATGGCACTTTTCCGCTTCTGTGAGGTTGAGACAGCTTTGGACATAAAGTTCATGCAAATGTGGCGGGACAGTGGAAGGAACCGAAAGCTGTGGTTTGTCTTGTGTGGCAGCAGATGGCTGCAAGGTTTTAACAGGATGGAGAAATCCTGCCACAGCCCCCTCCTTAATTGTCACTGCTGTAGCCCCGGGATTGAAAAGTCGAATGGGGATGGCTTTGGAGAGCCCGGGTGTCACTAGGACACGAGCCACCAGTAGTTTATGTCTCTCCACGAAGCCCTTAGTCGGGCTGAGCATCAACTCTCCATGAACGGGGCTTCTAAAATGTGCTCCACCTCTTAGTATGTACTCCCTCCCTGGCTCAACGATGACAGTTCGGGCAACTCTAACAGCGTGTACTCTAGAGTTACTTTGAATGGAGAAATAAGGAACCTGTTCGCCAAATAGGGTGATGCTTTGGTTACCAAAGTCAAGGCGTGCTTTGGCCTGCGTCAGGAATGGGTGACCAAGTAAAGCTTCATTATTGGAGATGTCAGCCACCAGAAAATCTACTGTCACTTGACGGCTAGTGATTTGAACTGGAACCTGGGTTTCTCCAAGAACAGGGACATCACCAGGCCCAACACCAAGAAGAGTCCTCACTGAGGTTGTGTTCAGTGGGGGTCGAAGCTCTGGGTTGATCGAGTTGTAGATGTTCAAAGGCAACACACTTCTCCTGGCACCACTGTCTAGGACAGCGCACACATCCAGCCCGAAAAGTTGCATGTTAATGTTCATTTCTTGGTTGCTGGTCTTGAGGTGGAGCACTGTTGCCCCCTGGTTGTCAGAGCTATCAGACCATGCTTGTGTTTTAGTTACCTTCCTAGGAGAAGGGCATTGTTTTTGAAAATGACCTATGCCAGAACAGTTTCTGCAGCGAAGTTCTCCACCTCTTGAGGCTCTAAACTCCCTCTTTCTGGCTTGTGGGCTGCAGGGGGGAAAAGTTCCATGTTCAGAGCTGTGTGAGAATGGGGGAAACTCTTGTGGTGCATCAACTCTTCCATCTCTGACCACGGCAGCACGCTGCCTTCTATCAGGAATGTTACGTGTCCCTGTTTGCATTAGAGTAGTAACATTATTGGCAGCTTGTTTAATAGCCTCATAGCGACGGGCAATTTCATAAGCTTGGGCTAGGGTACGAGGCTGCTGTTCCAACAACTTTTGCACAATCTCTGCATTTCCCACTGCATTAGTAAACACCTCCACACCGATAGCATCTTGCTCGGTTTCTGTCCGGTCACCATAGGCCACCGCTATTTTACCATAGATGTCATCCCTTAAGGTATGAAGGGACTCGCCTGACCTGCGGACCCGTTGCCTTAGCTCTATAGCCACAGCCGCTGCATACTCTGAAGATGGGCCGTAAGCGATCTCCATCTCCTCCACTAGGCGGTGGTAATCCCATTGAGAAGATCTTGGGTTCCGATGTACAATGGCCCCTGCAGACCCCACTAAACAGAACTTTAGTTGAATGGTTTTTGTTCTGTCTGACCAGTAATTTGCCTCAGAGCAGCTTTCAAACCGGTGTAGAAACTCCTTCCAAGGGGTTGTGCCATCATACTGCCCAGGGCGTAAGGTGGGGATCTTTTCCCGCGTCTCGCCTTCCTCTTCGCTCTCAGATGTAGCCCGGTGTCGATCACAGCCATACTGATGTGATGTTAACCGAGCCTCTGTTTGCCGGTTTAAATGTCCATGCAGATTGTCTTTGAATGGGTTGTAATTAGGAAGAGGCTGAGTTGGACTTATTTGGTGGGGGTAATGACAAGGCAGTGGTGTGCTGTGGACGAAATCCCCGAAATTAGCTTTGGTGAACGGGTTTTTGCTTGGACGCTGTAGGTTCGGTGATGTCACCCCTCCCCCTTCAACGAAAGGGTTCGTGTTAGCAACTGAGAAGGGTGCTGTGGTGTGGCATATAGCTTCCCATTTAATATCTGGGGGCTCATTGTCGTGAACAAACGGGTTGTAGCTTTCATAGCCCTGTTTTTCTGCCACTTCTGTAACCATAGTCGTTTCCTCCTCATCTTCATGAGCATTTGTCAATGCTACGAACGGGTTATAATGTGGTTTAGCCTGTCCGTACATGTCTTCGCGCGCGTTAGCTTCCGCCGCTAGCATTAGCTTTTCGCCGTCTTTATTTACTTAAACTGTCTCTGCTCGGTTTATTTTACCGAGTTTCGAATTCACCGGTGGAACACCACAGACCTGCAGAAGTCCCTTCGTGGTCGCCAGTGTTAACCTTTCCTGATGAACCTCCAAACTTCGTGGGGGAAACACAGGGGAGCTCCTTCTCGCTCCAAGGCTGAAGAGGTTGGGGACTTCAGGGTTAACTCCCTTGAGGTTCACAGCGGTGTGGTGCGGCAAGCAAGAGACAGTCCAAACGGTTCCTTCGGAAACTGAACGTTTATTTTTAAGTGCGGTCACAAAAACATACGACCAGCAACTGTTATGATCGCGCTCCTACACACACCCAACTCTACTTACTCTACTAAAGCTCTCTTATCTCAAAACATGTGTGCCCCCCCCCCCCTCCTGGTGTGGCGGTGCTAGTGCAACACTAAGAATAGTAGTTTTTTTTATTTTTTCTTCTGTGTTTGGAACTGCTTTTGCTTAGGAACAACGTGTAGCGTCCGAAACTAAATAGTCAAAGACAGGAAAGAAAAAACCCGAACACTGAACACGAACAACATGGCCGCTCACCTGTTCACCTTTGGTTCAGCCTCAGCCAGTTCCATCCGTGGCCTCGGTAACACCGGTCCAAGCCGCAGGCTTCAGCTCTGTTACTTTCTATTAAATATGGTACTCAACGAAACAACAAGTTCGACTGGTGCCTACTGGTGTAGCCGCGCTGTAGATCCTGCTCACCTGAGCACAGCTGCCTCTCATTAAGCAAATCAAAGCGATGCCGCCTCTCCCACTGTCAGGTGGTGCGTTCACTTCTATCCGGACATCCCAGGCTCCTGTCTGCTTGCGCTAAGTATTCAACAATTTCAGTTCTTTTTTTTATTTTTTACCAAAGCTTTTATTTTGAAACAATGTAAATTTGATCTGTTTCATGATATTCATCTTATTTGCAAATATGAATCACATCAGCCTTATTTATAGAGCGCATTTAAAGCAACTAAATTTCTGAATATAAAACAAACAAACAAAAAACATGAATAGCCAAAAACAGTCATCAAAACAGCATTTCTGCTGGATTCGCTCCTGGGATCAGTTTTGCTCCAGGCCAAGTGGGTTGAACACGAGGTGTGGTGGCTTCAGTAGTCTTATCCGAGACCTGACCAACAAAAGTCCTAAACATTGAGGGGAAAGCTTGGGAATATTCCACAACAGTCTCCTGTCATAGCCAGATTTTTGTCTGTACTGCAGATTCAATGCGTCTAATTTACATCATGACAAACCAACTGTGTGGGTCAAGATCAGGCAGCAGGGCGTGCGAGAACATGAGGGGAAGAAAAACACTAATGCAAACTTGCAGAGCTTATTAAATCATCCACATTTAATAAAACAACTGGAGGTTGGAAACTTAGAAAAATGCTTCAAAGAAGTGTGCTTACTGTATGCTTGCATGTTTGTCATAAAATGTCAAACCCCATCTCTCACAAAACGAGCTGAGACCAGATTCACTTTAATTTTCATTAAAAACCAAACTGTTTGTTTGAGAGGAATAAAGAAGTTTGTAGGAGCATTCTTATCTGTAAAATAGCATTTCATAGCGACAGCCTGTGAGGGTCTGCTCACTCACAGTGATGAGGGATGAGCGTATCTCTTAAATCAAGGGAATACATTTGCTAGCATTTACCAGAAATCATCTGGCACACCCTGGGGTGACCAGTCCATTACAGGGTTATGAGTTGTTTCTCATGTGATACTGCAAGATGTCACACTCGGTATGTGTTGTGACAGAGTCTGTGATTACCACATCAGATTTTAGCTCAGTATCTGTAAAATTGACTGAGTTGTAATTGTTTTTGTGTTGGCTATGGTCAATTAGCTGTGGTGGCTATCTTAAATTGAAATTACTCCAAAGGTTAACCAGTTGTAGATGTACATTAGTGATTTTTCTGAAAGCTTCATTAAAATTCATCCAGTGGTTCATGAGATATTTTGCCAGCAAATAGACACACAAGCAGTCAGACATGGCCAAAAACATCATCGCCTTCTTTTGCCTTTTGGTGATGCATGTTTACACTTAACACCTGTGCTGGGTTGGTGAGTGACATGTCTTTGGGCTGTGGGAGGAAACCAGAACACCTAGAGAAAAGCACACATGTACGGGTAGAACATGCAAGGAAGAACCCAGCTGAGCTGAACAGATGAACCCAGGACCTTCCTGTTGTGACGTGACAATGCCCCACCCCGAGCACATCACGTTCACAACCTGTACTAACTCCTTTAAGACAACTGGCATTTCACCAAATCCTGTTCTGTTTGTATCCTGCAGGTGGTCAAACTGGGTGAACGACACTCGCCGCTGGATATGAACAGGACATCTGCTGGGTGCTGATGGTGCGCACACTCCACCTACACAGCAGACCTGTATGTGTGCTGACATGTGAACAGGATTACTTGAACTCTGTTTTTTGTTTGTTCTCAATCCAAAACAAAGATGACTGCGGTGTTTATGGGTAACTGCTCGGGGGTAGACTGGGTTTTTAGGGAAATGTCAATTCATCAACTTACAGAAGCTCAAGCTGCACAGAAACATCATCCACAGTTTAAATGAGTCACAGAAAGTTGGATTTGATGTCTGAACTGGTATTTTGATTTTTTTTGTTTTCAACAATCAGTTTAAATTTAACTTTAAGTTTCTACCACAGAAGGGGTAAATTTAGTTTGATGTCACTGTTTGCTGAAACAAAGCCATCTCGCTCCTCCAATTTTAACACTCATTTTAGTTTGTACATCAGAGCATAGGCATTTTTGTCTTTCACTACTATTGAACTTAATCTTTTCTCGTGTCCCCCTATAGTGTGAACATCCAAGCTCTGACTTCCATTATATTTGAGCTCAGAAATCTTTCTTCAAAGCTATAATTGAAGGGTCTTTTAACTTGTCTAAACTTCTACAAAATCACTGGAGATACAAAAACTATTTGTGTGAGGACCAGATGCTTCTGCCACGTATGGTTCAGGAATTCTTTTGAAAATGAAAGGCCTAGCGTTCTATGAAGGAATGCATCTTGCCCACCACCTTTCATGTCAGTTTTAAACCATCATGAGAAGGCACGGAGTTTTGGTCCTTGAAATTAAAGTCTGCAGGATTTCGTGATGTTGTGAAACCTCACAAAATGCTTCAGCACTACAGTATGTGTTGAGGATGACTTTCAGTTACATCAAACTTTGGCTCTACATCTGTAAATTTGACTAATTGGTAGTCATTTTTTGTGTTGACTAATGTTGTTTGGCTTAACTTGTTGGATTAACTTCAAAAGGTAAAGTTGTGGATGTACATCCAGTGAATACTTTGAGCATTTGATTTGAATCTGTTTATTGGTTCATGAGATATTTTGTTAACAAACAGTATTGACACCAACAGCTGACACATTTTCACTGCCTCCATGCATTCTGTCAGTTTTGTTTTTGCAGATAATCTTCCTGCAATGCTGTCGAATTTAATCCTGAACACCTGAAACACTTTTACCATCATTTGTCCTCAGTCTTTCTGCCTTTTGAACACAAGGTGGCATCAGTGTACACTCAGAAATACAAAGGTAGCAAGGAGAGCTGGTTCCTCTGCTGGGATGTTGGACAGCAGGTATAGGGGATTGTCATCAACCTGATGAGAACCGGTTCAGCAGGTTAACTTCCTCTGAACAGAACCACCTTGGTGTTTGAACATCACACACGCTGTCAGACTGGAAGAACAACATGGTGCAGCAGACACACTCCTTAGAAGTCTGTTTCCTTTGTGTACAGCTCTGAGGCAAAACATAAAGCAGTCAGTCTGTACTCTTCATCATTAAAGTCCAGATTCTAAGCCAGACTTATCTGTCAGCTAACAGGCACCACCTGTCTCCGCCTCCAAGCTTCACATTATATCAGCAAACAGGAACATCTGACGCCCTGGTGCTCCTGTAAACAAAACCTGTCTCTGGGAAGTGACGAGTTTCTGGTAAAACAAAAACACACCAGATCAAATTCAGGAAGGCAAACAAACCTATTACCTCATGACTTTGCTTTGTACAGACGCTTCATTTTAATCCCCTGTAACACAAAAACATGATTTTCTTTTTTTGTATTTTTTTTCCCCTCCAAATGAAAAAGTAATTCCATGGGAATACTCAGGGTCTCCCCCTCCTCTGAGGTGATTCTAATCATCTAGAACAAACATGCTCCTAAAAATACTTTTCCCTTTATAAATGGGAAGGTATCCCACTCTCAGTAGTTCATTCCCCCTGGTGTTTCAGCCCCCTCGGGTGGGAGCCTGTAAATAAAAGCTGCTGTCATAGTGGGATTAAGTTGATGCTCAGCTTTTCGAACAGTTTATTCACTCACCATTAGCTGAATGGTTTAAATGGAGGAGCATATCTGTGTGGCTGGGGGTGGGGATAATGTAACATTTCTAAAAGGACGGAAAAAGGAAGAGTTGGCCTCTGTGTGACAGTGCAGCTTTCTGCAAGTAATCGTAAAGCTTCACTGTGTTCAGTAATCTGTCCCACTGACTGAGTGGACCGGCTGTTCTGTTGGAGGAGATGAAGAATTAGTTTGCAGCAGGAGAGTTTATCCTCAGGTGTTGAATCGGTATTTGAACCATGATGCAGACATACAGCTGCTGAAACAAATGTAAAAGGAAAAGAGCTAGTATAAATGAAAATCTAAAACTTTTGTATTCCTTGAAATATTGCACATTGCCAGCTGTCTTTTAACCTAGAGCCTTAGGCTAAGATTTTTAAGTTGAGAAAAGATGGAGCTATAGTTTTAGTTTTGGTCAATTTTTAAAGCATTGTGAGATCTCATACAATCTGCTCTGCTCAGACTGTTGTGAATTATTGAAGTACTACTGCGCCACATTTAACTCTATCTGTAAAATTGACAGCCATTATGTTGACCAAGGTTAATTGGCTGTGACAGCCATTTTGAATTGGATTAACTCCTAAAAGTTAATCTGCTGTAAATGTAAATCCAGTATTACTAAAAGTTTCATTAAAATATATTTTACTAACAAACAAAAGGGTTGACTTAACATTCAATGCTAAAATGCTCAGGAAACATCTCATCTAATAATATCACTTGAAGAATGTTATGTTTTAGCACCATATATATTAAATTGTCTGACTGAATTATTGCCCTTTGTGTTCTCCAGGTTTAATTGACTGTGGTGGCCATCTTGAAGTGGGCTCGCTCTAAAAGTTAATCGGCTGTAGTTGTGAAGGTTCCTGCAGATCACCCTTTATTCTTCAGTCAGTTAACAACAAGATGAACTGGTTCACCTCAGGTGGTCCAGCATATTTAGCACACACCTGGTCAGAACCATCAGAAACGATGTAGAAGTCCTTCAGACTAAAACCACAGGCCAAAGGTGTACTAAATTTGTAGATGGCATGTGATCAATGTCAAGTAAGGCCTACAAGGCTTCAGATGTTGTTTTGGGACCTCCTGGATGAGTTGTTGATGCGCTCTTAGTAATTTTGGTTGAGCGGTCACTCCTGGGGAGGTTCACCACTGTTTCATGTTTTCTCAATTTGTGGACAACGGCTCTGAGATTTCTTGTTTCTACTGGTCAGGGAGTAATCAGCCCCAGGTGTGGATACCGAAACTGAACTCAGCTTTCCAAAAAATTTCCGTTTATGATTTAACAAGGGGGACAATTACTTTTTCACATAGGGCTGGGTTGGTTAGGACAGCTTTTTTTCCCCTTTTAATAATTAAAACCTCTTTAAAAACTGCATTTTGTTTACTCGGGCTAATTTTGGCTAATTAACATTTGTTTGCAGATCAGAAACATGTATTATGAAAAGCAAAACGAAATCTGTACGGGGGTCAATACTTTTCACAGCATTGTACATTTTTCTTGCAAGAGTTGGGATTGATTCTTCTTTTAGCCATAATTTCTTGTGAAACTGAAGTGCATTGAAGTGGCCCAGGTTGAAAAAACGTTGCAAAAAGTGGTCTTTTTGATGGATTTATTCTCAAAAAAAAACTCTTTCCACTGGGCATTTGGTGACTGGAGTTTTTTTTTTTTTTTCTTGATGCTTTTAAAATGCTCAAAAATGGACCTCAGAGGTTTTAAGGTTTTTTGTTTGGAAAAAAAACGAAGGATGGATTAAAAAAATATTTTTGACTTTAGCATTTGTGTGTGATGTGTTCCATATCTGAACAAACTGAATGCTTTACCTGAAATAAAAAGGCTTTGAGTTTATAGTAACTTTAGATGCTTTAATATATGATGTAAAAACAATTAAATGCACTCCTTTTATGTCTCATCAGCCAGAGCCCCTGTGTAAACACACTGAGATTAGGTTGGAGGCAGCTGAACCTACAACAGTATTATTTCTTTGGACTTGAGTCTATTTGTTTGATCCTTGTTTGTAAGAAAAGGATGAGAGAAAGTTCAGAACCTCTCAGTAATAACTTGTTGAACTAAAATGTAACAACAAAGGCTGCAAAGATGGACATTCAAGGAAAACTGTCAACATGCTTTATCAACAGAGAAATACTTGAGCTTTTTTGTAGGCATGAAAGCAGAAGTGTTCTCACACAGCCATGACCTTCAGTCACACACACACACACAACCAGCAGCACTGTGGCAGAGGACATCACAACTGTTGAAGGGAAAACTAGTCCATCTACTCAACAGCACTCAGGAGTCCTTTTGAGCATGTTGCATTTTACTGCTGCTGCCTGTAATGTATTCCTGCTGTCCCACATTTCATCTAATATGAAAGCAATGCAGAATAATTGGACTGCTCTTTCAATTCTGTTTCCACCAGGACACTTTAGGGGAGGCTTCGCACACCTGCTGCAGCAAGGCTGATTAACAGTGACATTCAGATTCACTGACAATTATCATTAGAGGTTGTTTTTTTTTTTTTAAACCCTGCTCTCTGGAGTATGTGGCATATGTAAAGGATGTAATTACAGAGAAGTGATATTTGTGCTGTTGTTTTCTGTGAACAAAAGCAGAACTAAGCTGAAAATGGCAAGAAGTAAGCTCTGATGGGAATGTGGTCCCTGTTGGATACAGAACAGGGCATTTGGAGGTTACTATCTACATTTAAAGGGATATTTTGGCCATTTTGATGAAAGTACATGAATTTGTTTGAACCTTTTTTTTTTTTAAGATTGTGGCAAATCTGCTTTGGAATTGGCATATCATTATTAGCTTGTCAATATGTTTGAGTGG
Source organism: Kryptolebias marmoratus (assembly GCF_001649575.2). Taxonomy (NCBI): domain Eukaryota; kingdom Metazoa; phylum Chordata; class Actinopteri; order Cyprinodontiformes; family Rivulidae; genus Kryptolebias; species Kryptolebias marmoratus. Next base: position 21,903,150 of record NC_051442.1, read on the forward strand.
ACTCACTTTCAAAGAGAATTTTGTCAACATAAAAATAATTCCGGTTTTCAAAAGTTCATACCAGTTCATGCAATGACTATTATGTAAACCTTAGACCAGTAGTGGGCTGTCAGGGCCAGCAAGGCCTTCTCTGCTGCCCTAACATAACCAGAAATCATGATCATAATTATGATAGTTTAATTTTTAATTTACTTTCCCTAGATATTTAAAAGTATTCATATTCTCCATGTCATAATATGCTCCTTCCAGTGCTGTTGTTTTTATCCAATCAGAATTCAGCTATCTTATGTTGCCAGGCTGTATGAAATATGCCCGGGCCTTCAGAATCAAAAATGAAGGCAATTGTGTGCTGTAAGTGAACGGGAAAATGCAGTTGATAGATAGTTGTGATAGCCAATCAGATCACGAGTTGTGTCAGTAAGGCCCTCTAGCTGGCCTCACGTTGAACGTGACATTTACTTGTCCTGTGATTGTATATGGATACTTACTAGTTTGAGCCCCGGCAATGCTGTGCAGGTCAGCAGAGTCATACCCGGTTAAAACATTTTTAACCCACAATGGCCAAAGAAGAGCAACACGTTGATTTGGTTGCTGATATACTGGTGAAGTGTCTTCAAATGGTGGACGTTCTTCTGTGTCCTCAGCGGCGAAGTGAATGATCAGAGAAATAACTCTACAGACATAAGTTATTCTTGAACAGTGAGAGTTTATTTAAAATAACAGAGGCTGTACCAAATTGAGACTTCTGGCCCAATCAGTGAAATCCCCCGTTTCTCTGGGGCTGCTTGTTTTTATTAACCTTTACCACACCCAGTTAGAGTAAAAAGACACCCGCGGATCAACGTGACAATGTGAGCGTAAGAGCCCACGATTTACTTCCTAAGAAGGGATGTGGCTGAAGACAGTACCTCAAAATGGGAGCTCAGGCCTCATCGCCTGATGGCACAGAGGCAGACCAGTTACCTCATTGGCAAGGCTGTTTTCAAGACTAACTTTTCAAGAGAAGCTAGATCTCGTTAGAGGAGGACGGCCGACCCTGAGCTAGCTAACCTGTCCCAGAATGGATTTTGTGTTGAAATAAGTGTTTTGGGGGACACAGCCGTTTTGGTGAGTGCAAACATTTTATTTATTTTATTCTATTTTATTTAGTTTTGACAGTAGCATACCAGATATGTTTTAATTGCTAATGCGGGTTTGTTGATTTTTAAAATGCGCTGGATAATAGCCCATTTTGAGTTTCATCCTGGTGTTATAAATGCTGGCATAATGAAAGGTATTTATTGACTAAGTTGGACATCATTGAGGGCCTAGGTGTGAAATGCACCGCCCGCCTCTGCTTTAGACAGAAATGTTATGAAGTTCCTGAAGTGCCCCAGATTGCATATGAAGTGTTGCTATTGCTGCTATTTAGCCAATTTTACAGATTTTGATCTAAAATTTCATGTGGTTGTAACAGTCATTTGTAAGGCATACTGAACATCTCACAATCTTGCATGAGTGTACATGGACAGCAGGAAATATGCATTCTTTAAAGAAATACAAGGCCTTTAATTATATTGTTGAAAATTGCAAAGCAGCTTAAGATTTTACTTTCATCCTGAAGACCTGTAACAGCTGAAGTGCTGCTTGCAGGGTGGCTTCAGTCTGTGATGGTGGTCTAAGCTACGTGCTCAGCATGGAGAAAAGACACCGTTTAATCACTAAGCTGAAAACAAGCTTAGGTGAGCTCAGTGCCTGCTGGGAACATGCGCAGGAAAAAGGGTTAAATCACCACCCTGACCTTTGACTTGACTGATGAAACTCCATACATAGATAGAAACTGAAAGGTCCACATGAGATATATAACTAATATGACTGTGTGGTAATAAGGGAGATGACCCCAATCATCAGAAGGGGGGAGAGAAAAGGGAAGTTGAGGGCCCTCACCTCACCAAGGCTATGTTTTATTGTCTGTTTCATTGTGCCCTCCTGGCAGTGTGGCATTGAAGGTTGATCACCTGTAATAGAGTCCAGCAAAAGTCCGGATTAAAAGTACAAATCACACAGCCAACTGCTGCTCTGTGTAACCTCCATCTTGGTTTGTGGGTTTTAAACCACAATGGATCCAATCTCTTAGCTCCACTCACAGAAGATATGAGACAGCAGCACTATACGGGAACAAAACATTAAAAAAAAAAAGACCTAGCATTCCTTGAAGGAATGCATATTGTCTGCTGCCTTTTATGCACGGTTTTAGACTAAGATCATTTGAAATAACAGAATTATAGCAGATTTAGTCAAACCTTTAAAATAACCGATTTCATTATATCACATGAGATTGAAAATAATGTTAGGGTCAGTTAGAGGTCAGAATTTGTTGAGGATGACTTTCAGTTACTACTCCATCAGATTTTAGCTTAATATCTGTGAAATTGTCAAGTTCTACCCATTTTTATGCCTGCTCAGATCATTTAGCTGTGGCAGACATCTTGATCTGGATTGTTTCCAAAAGATAATCCATTGCATATGTACACCCAATGATTACATTCTGCAAGTTTCGTTAAAATTTATCTAGTGGTCCATGACATATTTTGCTTACAGACAAATAAATGGACACACATGGGCAGAAACATGACCCTTTTGCTTTTGGCAGGTAATGAAATTGTAATTAAACCAGGTGTTCCTGTCTCCCTTTTTACACATCCTCCATTTTCTCCTTCAGTCTGCTCCATCTGGGAAACGCACTGAGGAACAACTTGGATGGTATTAATATCCCAACATGTGGGGGCTTCCCTCAGCGAGGAGCTCAGTGTTCCTGTGCATCACTCGCACCACATGAAATGCTCCTCCTGCCAGTGAATAAAATGTCAAATCTGCAGATGAGCATCACCTCACTGATCCATGAAGCTCGCCAGGCAAAGCCCCCCAGAGAGAGGAGAATTGGCGAGTGGGGGTGGGGGGTG
>NC_051442.1:21906099-21906950 GCF_001649575.2 Kryptolebias marmoratus
GGGGGTGGGGGGGCATGTTAGACTGAATATAATCTCAGCAGCAGGTTGCTGTGCGGAGGGGAAGGTCGGTCATCAAAAGTTATGTTTTAGTCATCAAAATGTGAGCAGCGTGGGGTTAGAGTGACCCATCATGATGTCAAGATGCAGGTCAACCCTTAATGACTCTATCGACCACAAGAGAAGGAGACAGGAGTGGGGTTAGCAGCTGCTGGGGGGGTTCCAGGGTTCTCCAACTCCTGGTCCAAGCAGAGCAGAGGTGAGAGACTGACAAATGAGTGTTCAGCAGATTGCTGAGCCTCGTGAGAGATGTAGGGTCGTGGTGTGTGATACTGCAAAGTTTGGTATCGATCTGATCCGATGCACTACTTTCACGTAGAGGGGAGGACTGTTTTATGATTTATTCCATCAGCTTTCTAAATCTGAATATATTTTTATGACTAACTTTTGCATTACAATGTGAAGTAGGTGTATATTTGCATTTTGAAATTCAAGATGGATTTTTAAAGGTAAGTTTAAAAATCAAAACCAAGCAAATTAAATTCATAGTTAGGATTGTAATGGGCTATTCATGTCAGGAGAGGGACAAGATCATTATTAAAAATAATCACTTATGCATTTCTTCAGGGGTCAAATTAAAAACCTGATCAAGGACCAAACTCTTTCCCTCGGTACGTAGAGAAAGAGTTGTTTGTTTTTTTTTGCCTTACCCATGTTTTATTTAAAATGCATAAATTAGGAATATAAAATGTTTTGGAACTTTCTTTGTCTCATGTTTTTGTTCAAAAACTGTAACAGAATAAAATATAATGAATTGGAAACTATTCAGGGTTTTTTTTTTTTTTTTTTTTTTT
>NC_051442.1:21908031-21944051 GCF_001649575.2 Kryptolebias marmoratus
GGGGGGGGTCAAAAATGGATATTAGGTTGGAGGACTCTAGGGGTGATGTATGACTCATTGTACATTTACTCAATGAGAGAACAGCATTTAGTCCATAAATCTAATCTGTACATGTGCAGCAGCACGCATCACTAATGTCCTTTTAATGAATGTTGTGAATGCATGACCATAAAAATGTGCCATTACATCCAGCCACATCCATTTGGGTGGTGGCTGTGATCATACAGCAAACCTGACAGAATCCCCTGATGAGCCGAGCTGCTACAGAGCCAAGAGAGTCTTCAACTATAGTCACAGATCAATGCTCTGGGGCCCTATCCATTACTGACATCCAATTATAGCAATGGATGTCTGCTTAGCACTGCTACTAAGTGCTTTAGTCTTTTTATTGACTACCTGTCAACACAGCTGCTGGCTAATAATCAGGCATTGATCTATCTACATGTCAAGATCACCAGCATGTTAAGTGTTTACACAGTGAGAGGAGGGTGGCAGTGGTCACACAATGAAACATGGATTGTGTTCCTCAGCTGCTTATCAGCCATTGCATTTTGCATCCCTCAGCATACTTAATTAGGAAGCTAATTTTGTACAACTTTGATTAGTGCAGGCTTGCAATGAAGGTAATTACCCACCACATTAACCAAAGGTAGGAAATGACTCCAATTCTAAAAAGCTCAGCGAAAGTTGAAATAAATGACCTAAGGTGCCATGGACAACACATTGCAGCAGGGAAACACAATGAGTAAACTGGAAGACTCTTGGAGAAATTTTGGTGGCAATGCAAAATGCAGCCCAGTACATCCCTAGTACGTAATGCATATGTAATAAATACGTGACATGTATGTAACTGGGACCTACATGTCCTGGGTTGTATTAGAAGTGACTTGTTACTGTGTACTTGCAGCCTATGAACCTGTGTCTGTGTACCTGGTAAGTACCTGCTTTATAAAGGTACCTGGCTGGATGTGACTTACAGGCTACACATCTGCTATGTACTGGGTACCTACAGGAACTGGGTATAATATGAAGTGACCTGTTACCTTGTACGTACAAGCTACATACCTAGAATGTACATGCAGGGTATTTGCCTGGTGTTTACTGGGTACACAGCTGGTTTATGAAGTGCTACTGAACTAATAATGAATAAATACCAGTGCATATATTACCTGAAATGATAGCATCCATCAACTTTTTTTTTTTTTAAAAGCCAAATAATAATTTGTGACTGACTTCTGTGATAATCTCAGATGACAAAATGCTGTGTTGATGTATAAACTGTATATAAAGTGTGAAAAAAATAAAAATAAATGTTAAAGCTGCTGTTGGTGGCTCATTAGGGTCACCGTGGCAGCCACACACCTGTCTCTCTTCCTGATAGGACTCTTCATCAGACAGGCAGAGAGAAACACAGATTAGAAAGTAAGCCTCAAACAGTCACTGTGCAAAAACTCCAAGACTCCTGAACTGTAAGTGGCAGAAGCATCTGGTCCTCCCACATGTTCGTTTCTTTGGCTACAGTTCATTTCACCAAAATCCCATTGATGTGTATTATTTCTATGCTGTACAATGCCCTGCTACCAACAGTCATAGCACACTATTCCCAACTGAGCTGCATGTTTTCATATATGTTTATCACCTGCCAACAAAAGGTGAAAGTGGGGAGTAATGTGTTAGCAAAATATTTTATGAAACAGAATGATTTTTGTAAAACTCTGAAAGTAAGTGTTGGATGTACATCTACAAATGATTAACATATGGCGTCAACCCTATTCAATACACTGAGCGACCTAAACAAACAAATATCTATCTCAACACAAGATGATCTTTGTCTAAAACCCTAGTAGGCAGTGGGCGATATGCATTCCAGGAAGGAATGCTAGGCCTATGGTTGTGTTTTTCAGAAGCTGCAGGAGAAGTAATGAATCAAAAACAAAAGAATAACAGATTATAGTAACAAAGGTGCTTCAAAGCTTATGTATGTGCACCCTTAACAAAAGATAGCTGGGTCACAGACCTCTGAGTTTATTCTGAGATGAACAGCAAGAACTGGAGATGGCAGGGAGCAATTGTTCCCGCCCCCTTATTGATTAATTACAGTCATTAAGTGGTTAGAAAGTCACCTCACCTGGTGTAAAGGCTGGAATTTACTGGCTGATTAAAATAAATCACAGTCGGGAAACTGTAGGATGCTGAGTTCCTGGAGAACAATTCACCGTGGCAACAAGAGAGATTTAAGTTTTAGTCACACTTAAGACAATAGTTTCTAACAACTGAATGAGTAATCATGGACAAACAGTTTTTTTTTATTTCACTGACTTTTATTATTCAAAAATACAGCACAAAAATACACAGAAAGAAAATCTGGTTTTCACACAGAGTGCACCTCAATAGAGTCTTCATACAGTATAAGTATGCTCATTTAAAGCTACTGTTAATATTGTTAGTAGTAGTTGATATTATTATCTAAAGCATATAGGAACAGTAACAGGATTACCTCCCCTGGAGCTCGGTACATTCTGCCAGGAGGAACTACATTTCTACAAGGGCCCATTTTGAGCAAAACCACAACTGCTCACATAAACACACATTCACAGGACAGTGGGAAAATATAACCGACACATTTTTTCAGATCTCAATCTTCTTGGCTTTACCAAGTAAGTGTGACATGAAATCCTAAGACTGGCACACACACACACACAGAGCAGAAAAACCCAAACATACCAAAAGCTTCATCATTGTGCTGATGAACTCCTGTTCTTCTGTTTTACACATCTGATTTCTTTAAGGCAGTATCTCTGTGGGCTGCGACTAGTTGGAAAACATTCATGAGGGAGTCTCCAAAATGTCTCAAAACATTTGCAGGGGTTTTCAATTTCCTTGCTTGAGGCACAAAAAAGTTTGTGCCACAAACTTCCAAAATATTCGTTGCAGTTATATCAAACTCGTCTCAAGTATTAGAGCTGGTTTTTTGACACCTGCACATGTTCACTCTGGCAGAAAACATGCCCAGGCCTAAAATCCATGCAACTGAAAAACTGATTTGAATCTGCTTATCTTCATTTAAAGCAAGTAAATTAAATCATAAATATGCAGGCGGGTGCCAAGGTAAGTACAAAGCCAGTATGATGGGGGTGGAAATCATGTGCACATGTGACTAGAACAGTTTCAAAGCCATGCATACAACAAGCAAAAGTTGTCTGCACAGCTTCATGCTAGCAAACACTCAGTGAGACTGAATTATCTCGCAACTTTGAGTCTCTAACAAGACTCCAACAGTGGCAGCTTAGTGAGATACTACGTTTAAGAACAGCAGAGTCACATAAACAAACATTCAGACAAATTCTCATATCATTCATTCAGTGTTGGGGTTAGATATTAAGATTTTCACAACTATTTTAAATGCAGAGCCAGAGCCACATATTCCCGAAGAGAAAGCACATCAATTACTACAATTACAGTAATACAGATTTAAAATGCAAACAAAATATAAAAATAAAAGATTAAAAACTGAGACTAATTTAGCCATGTCCTAACATCCATTCAACTAGATCCAATTGAGGCAAAGAGAAAACAACTGGTAGGCTTGTTGTGCAATGATTGTTCTGTTCTCAAGATGAAGAGTAATGTTTCTGCACAGAGCACACTGGCAACAAGCCGGGATACAGCTGAACTTAGCCAGGGCACAAAACAAGTCAGAACTGAGGGGAAGTTAGTAAGGCTAAAATAAGGCATCAGAGCAAAGAAAAAAGAAACTAACTGCTCATTGTGAAATCATACTGTACATGCTCTGAAGTAAAAAAAAATCTAACTGAGATGTTAGGCTTCAGATGAATGAAAATAGTTGGGTATAAAATAACCTGAATACCATGAGGACTGGTTCCTGAAGTTTAAACTGACTAATAAAAACAGGCCTGAGACCACAAATGAAGGTCAAACAAAATGGTTGTATTGTAGTTACAGAGAAACAGTCTTCTAAGGGTTATCGCTCTTCCACTCTGTGGGAACCTTCTTCATGCACCCGTGATTAACAGCCTTCATTAAAATCTCCAATTAATGCAACATAAGCCTTCAAAGATTTCATATCGACTCCACAGAGAAGGTTTAATCAAGGTATGGCCTCCTTGTATTACATATGCTGCAAAGACCAAAGATAAATTAGGAATTAGTGCTTTTGTCCTGCTGATTTGGTGGAGAGGGGAGTCTATTTGTCCTGGTTGCCTTTGAGGTCAGGGGCCTTTAAACAGTCAAACACAATCAAAGCAGATTGCTCAGTGAACCTTGCTGTATTATTTGCCAGTCCAGGTCTTCTAAGACTTCTGGAGAGGGGTTGGAGGATGGACGCTTGCTCCTTTTGAACCTGCTCATAAAGCATTTATCCATCCAATCACAATATGTGGTGCTTAGAGCCCCCCTCTCTATCAGCCAATCCGTACTCTTTAAATCCCCCACCTAAACTGAGAGGGGGCTTCAAACAACAATAACGGTTCAACAGAAAGCAGCTGATCCAGTTTTAGCTTGCTTCAGGAATTAAACCAAATTTTATTCTGACTCATTTGTTGAAAAAAATAATCAAAAAAAGTCTGGTACATTAAAGTTATGACATTAAAAAAAGTATGTAAAAATGGACTACCTGACAGATGGTTATGTTATGTGAGGATTTAAATAAGCTATGCATTTCCAAACTTCTGTTCACGCACATAACCTTACATTTACACACTTTACAGCTGCAGTTTTACACAAACATGCAGACATGCAGCTGTTCCGTTTGCCAATCAGGGGCTTGGATCTGTTTTAAGCATACAGCAAGAGCCAACTAAGTTAAAACAAATTTAAAAAAACATGCATTTAGGTATGTACAATATCATTTTATATTGACCAATCTGCTTTATATTCACACCAATTCATTTTACTGTGAAAAAAAAATCCAGAACAATAAATGCATAAGATTTTCTATTTTTTTTTTTTTTTGTATTTGATAAAAAGTTAATGTGCTCAGATTCCAGCACAGCACAACTTCTCACAGCAGAGTGATGCCCTCAGAAGGGGAGGACCCTCCCATTTGTAAATAATAAGAAGTAAAAGGTCAGGGCATGTCAGCCCACCCCCACCTCTTGCTCCATCTTCATTGGCTAGTGTCCAGAGTCTTTTCATAAGAAGAAAACATGCTAGACAATCGAGCCGTCCCTGTTCTGGGCAGGGGTCATGACAGGGATGGCCCCCATGCGGCTGAGATTAGGGCCTACCATCTTGTTGGCAGAGGGCGGGGGCACCGGGGCGTGGCTCGGGGGCCTCTCGTACTCCTCTGACGAGGGAATCTTGTCGTACTGAGTCTTCAGGGCGTACTCGTGCAGGTTGGAAGGTGACATGGATCCTAGGGAGGAGCGCTGGCTGCCCATGGTGAAGCTGCGTGCTGTTGAAACGCGACTCTTGGGAGGGGGCACGTCCTCTCTGAGGATAAACAGAAAACAGCAATATATTTAAACGCAGCAGGAGGTTCAGTATTAGGAGGTACTCATTTCATAAAACAGAATATTTTAACAGTATTTTTAAGAAAAGTTTTTGCTGCCAACTCCACTGATTGGCGCCTCTCCTCTGGTTTCTCATGAGTTTCGTCTAACCTCAGAATGCTGCTTCAACTACACACCTTTTATCTTCTAAGTAAAGCTGTGGGACCTTCTGCCTCAGTGGAGACAAAATATTAAACCTGACTGAGGGCCAGCCTTCTTTTTTCAGTATTTTCTTGAAGAAAATTTGCCATGTTTTTCCAGATGTCTTATGTCAAAATATTGATTCTGATACAGGAAATTAACTTTTCTTATATATTTTTAGTCAAAACAACTAGTACTGACGACCAGGGCTGAACATCAGAGTAAAATTTCTTTGTGTGTTTTCAATGATTATTTTTATCACAGAGAAGAGTTGGTCACACTGATGAACACAGACAGAATTATTCTTGTATGGAGAGAGGGCTGGTGGGCTCTTAGGAAACGTACAGTCAGTAACTCTTCCTCTCAGCACGTAGCTGCAGGAGGAAAATGGAGAAAGCTGCCTTCACATCGACTTGACCCACACCCTTATGATCTTAATGCCGTTTGCTTGAACTGCTGCCACAGACTGCATTTAAAGTGCTGGGAACATCTTCAGTGATCATTTCAACAGACTGTCATGAGACAGGATTTTTTGGGTTCAGCTCGATGAGAAACCTGACATTTTAATCTTGGTCGAACATTCCTATTCATTATCATGAGCTTAGAGCTGAACTCAGGGCAGAAATGGTTTTCTAATTTGCTGTGAAGCAGTTTGAAGGAACACAAGGCTTGGGTCAGGAGTTTTGTTTTTCGATGCATCACGATGCAGACACAAATGACTTTGAAACTGTATTGAAAAGTGGACAAGCAATTATTTTTAATGTTAATAATGTCATGTTGAGGAAGGCAAAAGGCAGAACTCTGAAGTGCAGTGCTCTGAAAGTTTATGGTGTGCACATGACAGAGACATGATAACAACGAGGCTGACCGAGACAAATAAACCTTCTGCGTTGAAGGTCAAATGTTTGAAGGTACTCTGGCTTCTATAAAGTTAAAGGGACAATTGACAATACAAGAGCCACACTATAGCTATGTTGTGTACACATTTCCACCCGGAGGAGGTAGAAGAAAAAACAGTTGGGGGTAGCTACTAGCTGCCACTGCTAACAGGAGTATCTGGCAAGTGTTGCCAAAGTTTCCACACAACTTAAAAGAAGTAAAGCAAATTACAAAATCCATTTTTATTGAGAAGGATTTGCACCTACTTTCATTGGTTGAAACCAGAGCTTGTGCTCTATGTTTCACTCTTTGGAAACACAATAGAACATGATCATCACAACCATTCCAACACTCTACAACGGGACCAAAAACAAAGTCGTGGAAACACTGAAAAAGTGGATCAGATAGCTTGAATGTGATGCACAGACGTCCACTGCTACAGAAGCTTGTGTCACTGCTCTCAGCATTTTTACTCCTTCTTGTTTATTTAGTTCCTATAATATCATAGAAATGAAAACTGCTTTACACCACAGGGCAGAGCAAAATATTTTCTTTTAGGTGATTCAATGCTCAAGATTTTGTCTGAAGTGTGATTATGGATGCATCAATAATCGTTGTATTATCACACCGCATCACTCTGATTGTAATCAAATCGTGAGGTGCCTAAAGATTCCCACCCCTTCTTAGGACCCAGCAAGAGTCATTTCAAGAGCAGGACATGATTGGACTCAATAAAAAGGGAAAAATAATTGGACCAGGCTCATTTGATTGATACAGCAGCATCTGCACTGCAAAGTCACAAAGACTGTGTAATAGACTATAGGGACACAGCAGAGTGTTTAAATACAACTATGTCCTCTTCTCCCTCTGCCACCACATTAACGCTTAATAAGCAGCAATAATCCAGTTAAATGCTCAATCAAACGGAGCCTTAGGGGCCACAGCTTGTTCAGTCTACAGCATCATGCAGAGATGTTCCAGCAAATATGTGTGTATCTGTGTGTGTGTGTGTATACGAGAAAGGACCAGCGGTCTAATCCTCTTTGTCCTACACTGTGAGCAGTGTCACATTGTGGTCTTAGATTCAGTCCACAGCAGAGGGATAGTAAGCCCAGTGGCTGTGCAGAGCCCACGGGCTGGATAGAGAGTTGGACAGCAAGGAGGGGGGGGAGCTTGATCTGTGGTGGGGGTGGGTGGCAGCCAGAGGCAGACATGACACAGGATCCACAGAGTACACAAAGCTTTCAAACTGATTACCACAGCTGTTTATTTGAGGAAGAGTAAAAAAAAGAAAAATGCTGATGGAGAAAAACCCTTTTCATAGTTGTTGGACTGTTGCAGATCTGCTTATGGCTTGTGTGTACGTATGTACATGCTCAACTAAGATCATGGTCATATGATACAGGTCAAATTTTAGGCAGAAATAGCAATAATCACATATTCTCTGTTTTTTGTTTTGTTTTTAGCTTACTTGTAATGTAGTATTATAGACGCAGAAACACATTCCTTGTTATATAGCAAAACTCACAAAGTTTTACAAATAAATTTTTTCATCAAAGGGAAAATTTTAGCATGTGTGAGCCAGTTTGCACAGTGTACCTTATCTCGTTGCAGATTTCCTTTTCGTATTTCCTCTTGTTACGAGCACGGAGACAGCAGAAAAGGATGATGGCAATAATGAGGAGGATCAACAGCACAGCTATAATAGATCCTGCAACGATGCCTGCAGTGTTGGGAGCTGGACCACACAAAACAAAACAAAAAAGAAGCTGAAAGGTTTGGTAAATAGCATTTTCATAAAAATGATGTGAATTTTAGTCACACAAAAAAAATTCAAATGTAGTTTTACACTTTGAACAGTGTTGCTCTAATTGAAACTTTTTTGTTTAAAGCAAAGTATTTGCATATTTCTAAATCAGTTATCATTGATAGACCGACAGTAGGCTGCAGAATAACTGAGCTGTCGAAGCAGACAAGGTATCCAGCTGTTTTATAAGTTAGTAAAAGATACTGCATAAAAACACATCATTATACAAATAAATGTCCTGCATCTGTCATTCCTCCAAAACAAACAGAAAAGGGATTTTATTTAAATTTTTACCTCTTTTTTTGTGAGCAGAAAAACAAATGAAATCATTATTTAATTAAAACTCCATTAAAACCTGCACCTCCTCTGGCTTTGACAGCAGTAAAGAATCTTTGAGGCTTCAACTCCATTACTGAAAAACATTATCTAGTAAACAGACCAAACATTCTCATGTGGCAGTTGTTTCTGGTCGGTTTTACAGGACCCAGCCTCGTCATGGACCACATTTCTTCTATGTCCGTGATAAATTTTCACTTTGACATAATACATCACCATCCAGGAACAAGTACTTCACTGCTGGTAGATTGAGACAGATGGATCAGTGAGATGGGAAAAGTGCCTAAACTTTCAGTGTATCTATGTAAGAACATGGAGGGAAATGTGCTGCTTTTCGTTGTGCATTCATCTTGAAATGTTTCACTGATTCAGCCTCAAACTAAGGCTGCAGCATCATCTTCTTGTCCAATACACACTTGATTCATCACTAAATACCACTTCTCTTTAGCCCCACCGCTTATTTCTATTTTGCTCTTAATGATACTTTACATTTGACTTTTCTAAAACTTTTCAGATGATTTTTTAGTTTGCTTAAAGATGCCGTCTTGTTTTTATCTGCTGTGTTTATTTCTTTCACTGACCATTTCCTATTTTAAAGATTTATGACAAGTAGTTGTCTCTGTATTAGCTGTAAGACTTTTTTTCTTTTACAACCTTAGTAATTTGTTTATAGTTGCTTCAGTTTTTTTATCCAGCTGACTGCAAGCGAGCAACCAACATGTTTTACCACACTCGATTCCCGATGAAGTTTTAAACCTTTTCTTTGTTTAAACTGACCACCCTCTTAATGGGGCCATTTTTCCTGTCAGTTCAGCAGCAGAAGAGAACCAGTCCCTTGGTTCTCTCGTTGTTCACTCCCTATCCGCCAAAAACATTGGACCCATTTTGACCAACTCAAGTTTAAAAAATATGTTGAGTGCAGTTACTTCCATTTGAGAAATATTGCCAAAATACATACACCCTCTATCTTTTTAACAATTAGAAACTGTAAATCATGCTTTTGTGTTGTCACATTTAGACAACTGTAATTCCCTCTGTTCCTGTTGAAATCTAGACAGGAAGTCTAAAACTCAGCTGCAAAACTTCTTATCAAAATCTTGTTTCACTCTCATATCACCCATGTGGTCATCTCTCTACACTGGCTTCCTGTAAAATTCCGGATTCAATTTAAACTGCTTCTGGTTTACAAAGCATTAAACAATTTGGCTTCCACTTACATCAGTGACCTCTTAACCCCAAACATTCCTTCTAGACCCCTAAGGTCTTCTGGTCAAAGCCTCTTAGTTGTTCCTCACTCTTGTCTAAAAACATGAAGGGTCTATGTTTCCTGTCCAGGGTCCCAGATTCCAGAAAAGTCTTCCTCTAGAAGTCAGGATGGTGAGCTTTAGAGTGACTAAATCACAACAGAAAACCTGCCTCTTTTCACAATGCCTTCGTGTACCACTTCAGTAGGTCTAATTTTTACATTATTGTAATGTTTTTACATTGTTACATTTTTACTTTTGTTCTAATTTTATGATTGTTTTTGGTTTTATTGTATTTTATTTGATGTAAAGCACTTTGTAACTCTAGTTTTAAAAAATGTCTATATAAATAAAAGTTTACTTTGATTGTAAATGGACACCTTTTTATTTAAGATTATAATGAAGTTTTAACAGTTAGAGTCAAAACATGAGTACTTGTTAAGTTTGAAACTGAAGTGAATTTACTGAAGGAAAACACTGGGTTTTAACCATACAAGACATTTCTGATAAAGGAAGAGCACTATACTGTTTTGGAACAATTCAGTGTCCTGGTAAAGGCTCCCGTGCTCCTGAAAGGGCAATGCTCTTAGTTTCTAAATACCAAATAATCAGCTGCAACAAATGTAAATGTTAAGCAGTGACATGTGTAAAAATGAAGTTAGTTGGGAACTCACGAGGTGTTACATTGAGATGGAGTAAACATTCCTCTGTGCCAACACTGTTGCTGGCAACACAGCGATAGGTACCAGATGCACTGGCAGACACATTTCTCACATTGATGGTACCTTCAACAGGATCTGTGTTGATAAAACAAAGAAACAAAAAACATTAATAAAAAGATGACAGATGTCATTCCTCTATAAGGGACTTACTTTTCAGTTCTGAAAGGTAAATTACCCAACACAGCAGAGGCAGGCAGCAGCTTGCTGTCACTGAGTTTCTCCCATTTGTACTGCATAGGCTTGGTTCCCTCAGCAGTTGTGCACCGTAGCACAATGTTTTTGCCTTCTTCTGTGCGACCTTCAGCGAAGCACCTCGGCTTGGACGGCTGCACTGTAGAGAGAAAAGGAGATTCAGAGGTGAAAAAGGCAGCGCTACATCTAAGTAACCACATTAGCTCAAAATGAAATTGTCCTCCTGTCCTACACCTTTTTTTTTTTAAATCATGCATGCTGTGTGCAAGATGTTTGCGTTTGAGCAACGAAGGAAGCCAGTTTAAGAACAAAACATCACACAAATGGCAGCCTTCAGCGAAATGAAAGCAGTAATCACAGTAATTGATACAGCTGCTGTCATTATAGGAGCTGTCACTCAGGATAATCACAAGTAACAAGAGAGCTGTGTACGTTTGAATACAGCATTCAGTGTTAAGGATAGAGAACAAGCTTTCTGTGTGAAAGAATGTGAGCAAACACTGCTCAGTCAGACACACTGTGGCCAGATGAGATGAGATGGGAGACTTCTAAAACAAACAGCGCTAAAAATTACAAACAGACTGGCACACAGTGAGCCGGGCGAGCAAAGAAAGGGCTGATGTTTAGATAGGGAAAATCTGAGGCCAAAGCCTGCGTTCTGCATCCGACAGAAAGCTGACATCATGAAGTGGTAAGTTCTGTAACAACAAAACCATGTAGTGGAGCTGTTGAGATTTGAACTAGGTGCTAGACGGGAGGGGCCAGCTTAGCAGACATAAGTATAAGGATTAACAGAACACTGACAGCACTGAGTGCTTTCATCAGTCTAATAAACAAACATTGGAGTCTGGACAGAGGAGGACCAGAAGAGTGGTAGTATAAAAATTAGACAAGCAGCAATGGACAGATGGTAATGGGGGCCAAGGCTATGTGACTCCTAACTCTGTCCTGCTGTTTTCAGCCGCCGTGTTTCACCTACACATCTCACCGCAAATGTCAGACAGCTATGACATTTTGAATGCATCCTTTAAAGGTGAGAGTCAGCTCAACACATCTGAGGGCTATAGTACACAGCTCTTCATCTTACCGGTAAGTCTGCTGCCTGAAGATCAGATTTATTTGTTTGAGAGATGAGGTCAAAGAAGAAGGTGACAGAGACTGGAGGGGCAGAGAGACGCAGCCGACCCAACTCCGTAAAATAACAATGAACTAATATTTATGAGTTGCACAAGGCTATCTTGTGAATGAAATAAACAAAAAGAAAAGACAAGATTGCGGCATCAATTACTGCGGGGAAACGCGCAGCTTCAAAGAGCGGTGACTGATCGCTGAATGGTAAAGTGAAACGTGAGGGACTAATGGGCACCAGAGCCATGCAGACAGAATTAATGAGACTGGCTTTTGAGCTCTGCCATAAGATTTTGAATGTAATTGCCTGGGCTCAGACACAGCTCAATGGCTGGTTGTTCAGAGTAAAAGTAGTCACAAACAATTGTAAGAGTTGCTGACATGCAGAGCTGAACTACCGGTGGATGCTCTCCTCCTGTTAACTTCAATGTCCTGCCGGAACCAGAGGAGAATACAACAGTAAATGCTACCTCCTGGATCTGGACAAACGTGTACACTGCAGGTGCAAGCATGTGTGTGCACACATATATATGGCACCATGTGTGACTAGTCACAGCAACATCCAGTGAATGTGAGGCATGCCTATGTTTGTGTACACTTATGCATGCACGTCTCCTCTGCTCTTAGGCACCATCTACCTTGTGACAAGATCAACCTCAAGGTAAACTGCAGAGCAGGCAACATGTCCCCACCTCTCCTCTTCAATGTTTCTCTGTTCAGTGTGCTGCTGGCCCTGAGGTCAAAAGCTAGCAGCCTGTCAGCTTCTGTGGCCTTGAGCAATCTCTCATCCTTGTGTGCATACATTTTATCTGGCTAAATGACTTCTTAAAATACAAGTCCAGATCGAAAAAGTTGAGATGTGTAAAACACAAACCAAAACAGAAGGCAATGATTTGCATATTCTGAAAAAACACAGAGTTACAATAGAGCACAGTAAGCATATCAAATCTTTAAACTAAGAAATTTTATTTTCAGGGGGGTAGCTTTGAATTTAATAGCAGAAACACAGCTCAAAAAAGTTGGGACAGGGTCGTGTTTACCACTCCTCTTCTTTTAAAAGTCTAGAAACTGAGGAGAGCAGCTGCTGGAGGTTTTGGAGTTGTCACATTTAGACAACTGTAACTCCCTCTGTTCCTGTTGTCCCATTCTTGTCTGATGGAGGATTCTAGCTGTTGGGTTTTCTTTGTCAGAATTTTTGCTTGATATGAGAATACTGTATGTTGTTCTATGGTGCCTTTCCAGATGTGTAAGCTTTCCATGCCAGAGGCACTAATGAACCCCTATACCAACAGAGAGGCAGGCTTTTGAATTGCAGGGTTTCCTCCAGCATATTATAAGCCTGGTGGGCCGCCAGGCTAAGCTCCACTTATAAATACGTCATTTCTTACACGTTTTTTCCACCCGCTCCCCCAACACCACCACCTTTATCTACTTCACTGTGCGAGGGTGCCTGCGCCAACAGTGACGTAATCGCGCTGTCCCCGCCCCTGCATGAATGTCCCGCGCGGTGTCGCATCGTGCACCTTTTGTAACTTTTACGTAGCGTACTGCCCCCATCTTTTTGGAGAATACTGCACAGATGTAAACACAAAGTATATACGCCCCCACCGCACGCTCGGGTCAGCGCGCTGTTTGCGGAGCCCTGCGTGACTCTAATGAGCCCTGAGGCCGAGCCACCTCCAGCTATTTTTGTTTAAAAAGGTATTTTAAAAGTGCCTTTTTGTAAAACTGTAGTTGTGTAAATATTTGGCACAAATATCTCACAATATCACATAATAAATAGCCGTATTTTCAACTTTCCTGTCAACTTTAATTATTTTTTTTTACTAAATCACGGTTGGCTAGCAATCTGCCGGCGAACGGCTACCTACCACCAGGCTTAGCCTCTTTTCTGGGGGAAACATGAACTGTGTGCTGAAAACAGGCTGGGTGGTCCTTTCCTCTTTAATACAGGCAATGTAGTATTTGTGGTTTACAAAAATAAATCCAGTATTTCTGGATGCCATAGCAAACTGTCATGTTACAGCCACAAGTCCTGCCGTATCTACGGCCCCAAATAATGACAGATTTCAGGCTTGTGTTTGTGTCACAGATGCCAGTTTCTCAACTACAGCAAAACCTTTGTATGCTGTATTACTTCAATGAGCAGACAAGGTTGATGAACAATCACATTGCCTTGAAGAGCAGAGCAAAACCCCTTATTATTACACCAAATATTCTGAGGCCAAAAAGGTTTTTATCACTTCGCTGAACTGTCAACAGTGCTAAAGCAAACGCTGCAGAAAAACATCAACAATATACATCAAGTATACATTTACAAAATGTGGGAAATGAGAGCAGTTTTTAAAAACCGACACTTGTGCATAAAAAATGTTCCCTGAATCCTTTTAACATTATGAGGAAAACTTAAAATAATGACAATAGAGTTATTATTTATGGCTACTGCTGCCGGCAGAAATTAACCGTAGCGGAGCTGAAGAAACCCTGCAGACTCATGTTAGATTTATGATTTCTACAACTTTTATTTAGGACATCACTGTGCAGCGCACAAAACCGGGAACTACATCCAGATTGTTTTTCTGACACACTAAAGGCTGAAATTAAGAAATAGCAATTTTGGACTGTACTTAAAATAAGCTTTTTTAACGCAAAAACAAAAATTAACTTTTTGTATAGGCAGATTATGATGACAGTTAAAATTTTATGTTATCTCTGATTTCTTTTGTTAATTTGTATTTTTCATTTAACAAAATAAATCAGTAATTAAAAAAATTTTTTTACAACCCTTAGAAGAATATGTCCATTTAAAACTTAAAGCATTCTTGCTTATAAAACTAAACTGTGGGCTACAATAGGATGCTGCTGCTGCATCTTCATTTTCCTACTTGGTAGCTGATGAAGTCTGTACAGGAATGGCCGATTGCTAATTTTTAAAAAACTGACCAATATAAAGCGATTAAAATCAGTCCTCCAATTACCTGTTCTGTCTCCACTTTCCTCCCACTTCTCTGTTCTGCTGGACTAGAAACTAATTCCAACAAAAAAAGGCAGAGGTGGGGGGCGAATAACTATAATCTTCAGATTGTTAAAGACATTAAAAAGGGAAAAAGCACAACCGTGTATGTACATCTGTATATGTACAATAACTTAAATTGATTTTTTTCATGTTGATTCTGTTTGGATCTTTTTAAATGAGTATCAGCCACCCAAAGCTGGTGGTAATGGTTACTGAGTCAGCTGTGGCCACAATAACTGAGATCACTTGTTTACATTCATTTCCATAGTTGGAGAACTGCGTATCGCGTCAGCAACCTGACAAACCTGACAAACCTGTCGGTGTGTGTGACAGTCTCAATTATACATATATTATTTCAACGAGAATGGAAAGCCATTTTCTGAAGCTTTGGTTAACTTTAAACCAGAGGAACAGCACAACACGTCACCACACAGACTAGTACTTCACATGCCGGCTGATTTTTCCATATGCAAATGACAGGCGAGTTTCGGGAGGAAATTCACTTTCGACATCATTTAACTGGTTGACTGATCAGCGAGGCCACTGAGTGCGAGTGTGTGTTTGTGTGTGCCTAGGGAGTGAATCAACTCTGATGTGTCACTGATTTCCCTCTGGAAAAATAAAAAGCGCACAGTCTTTATTTCTTGTTGGCTTGTCCACAAAGAGACTGAAACTGTGGACTCTTAAAAAAATAATCTGTAAAATACTAAATTAAATATAGTATAGTTTAAGTTAGGTTAGAAAACAATTAGAGTGAACACAGAGCCTCACCACAAAGTGGACAGTGATCTAGAGCTGGTGGGAAGGTTGTGATCTCCTTTTTAATGTAAATGACATAAAAACAGCAAATGAGGACAAAAGGCGTGTGACTTGGTGTACTGCAACAGTGAAAGGGCAATTTATGTCATGACTAAATATACAGGAGCAGAAAAAAACATGTAACAGCACAGTGTATTCAGTGGTTTATCTAGTTTCAGAGTATGATCCACTCACCCATGACAATCAGCTTCATCTTCCTGTTGTCGATACCAGGTGCCTTCTTCACTTTACAATGGTAGGTGCCCGAGTCCGACGACTTCAGCCCCGTCAGATTGATGGAGGCGTCGCCTGTCTTTGGGTCGCTTGAGCTGAAGTGAACTCGACCTTTCATGGGGGTGTAGTAGTCCTCGTATACCCTGTCACCCGAGTACAGAATCACCTGGTTGGTTGAAAACAAGCAAAAGAAAAAGACAAAATGAGCACAGCAAAATTAAAATACAAGTTTTATTAAAAACAGATAACAGAACATGAAGTGAGAGTTTTTTTTTTTTTTTTTTACAAAACAAGGCATTGCTCATTAAACTAACCAAAAATATACGAGAAAGGAAAGGCAACTTGTTTTTTATCTCTAGATTGCTCTTCAGCCTGGCAGTCTGGGCCATTTTGCCCTTTTTATGCTGGAGCAAAAAAAAGTTGGAACAAACAGAGCTTCAACTGTGGAGCTAAATCAGCACCTGCGGAGTCAAAGCATGCATGCACACACACGCACACACACTCACACAGTGTCTGGGTCTTAAGGAAATGCTTGGAAATAAAGGCCAGGTGGAGTCAGCAAGAAACTTTGAGTCAGCAGTGGCTGATGGTGAAGGAAGAAAACAAAACACAAATAAGAGTAAGGAGTACTAATAATGAAAAGAGTTTTGATTCTCTTTCATAGTCACTGTCATGTTCTTGCACATTTCCATGGAGACCAGGATCAGCGAGCTTTTCTGTGCTACAATCAACACCAGAACAGCAACAGCTCTGAGTGGAGTGCATGAGTGGAAAACCTTCACACGGCAGAAGGAGAGGAAGAATGAATCCATAGGAGGAGGTAGCACACTTCAAAGAAGCATGAGTAAACTGAAAAAAGAGAAACTCACTGACTTTTATAGCATTTGTACACTAGTTTTGTCAAAAAAATAAAAATAAAAACATAGAAACTCATATATACTAAAATGAATATCTGATAAGCTAGCATTCATCCATTTATTTTCCATACTTCCTTGATCCTGCTCAGAGCTGCAGGGAGCTGGTGCCTATTGTTAGTATTTCACTGGGCTGTGACTGTTAAAGGCTAGTTGACGACTTAAAATTGCAAGGATTTACACAAATGTTTAGTTGCAGTCTCACTGAATTCTGTGTTTGGACCAAGTGACCACCGAGCTGTGCAGCCACATTTTGAGTAGCCAGTTTTTTTGAAAATCATAGAACAGCTCTTAGCACTCTGGAGGCTGGTTTGAGACAACCACCAAAACATTAAGAAAGATCAGAGATGACTGTGACTAATGACAGACAAATATGCCGCACAATGTTTTTAAACAGGTTTGACATTCAAGAGACAAGACTGTGAGCCATGAGAGGAAATTGAGAATCCCTGTAATCCTTTTGAGAACTCCTTTGCAAACGCTGTTCACCAGCTAGTCACCAACAGTCACAGGCCAGTGAGATACACCTCATCTCCAGTAAGAGATGAGCAAAAGGCAGGGTAGACTGAACAGATTGCCAGTCCATCATAACGATAGATACTTATTTTGGACAAAATTAAGACAAACAGTGCCATTTTTATGTCCACTCACCAGCAACAAACCAAATTATTTTTATATTCTAATCAACAGCATATCTTTGCTTTTTAAAACTATTTTGTGGCTTTTTCAAATTATTGTTAAAGATCAAACTGTACTACTGGGAGTACAAGAACAAGGTGAAAAAAGGTTGTTTTTTTTCCCACTTAAACTTCAGATTTTGGTATAAAAACACCAAAATCAGGCGTTTGTGTACATATACATGCCCACTATCACTTTGTGCCCTAGAAACCAAGTCATCAGTGACTTGTTTTGAGAATTTATTTTTTAATTTCAGTCTTGCTTTATTTTGATTCCGACACCACTAAACTTTAATTGTGTGCCAAAAGGGTTTATAACTAAGAGTAAATAATAACAACAGAAGAAAAAAACAGAGCTACTATTGTTTTGGAACAATCTTTTGCTTACCTAAACTTGTTCTTTCTCCATATTTTGATAAGCCATTAATGAGAACATTCTCACTCCCTAATGGTGTGGCATAAATATTTTAGCCTTTTTGCTAGAATGATGTGGACAGGTTTTGAAATAAACAGGGAGACAACTGTTTACAAAAATATCCGCGGTAGTGAAAACACAGCCTTAGTAGGCAGCCTATTGTCCTTATTGTCACTCATGTCATGTTTTTTCTGACTTCTTGGCTCTCTGAACTGTAGTTAATTTATATATATAGGCAAATAGAAACCTTTGTGACTTGATATCCTGAGTTGTTGAAAAGGGTAGATATAGAATCTGAAGGTAGCCTTAGTTTTACGAAGGCAAAGATCCACTCTTTCCAACATAAAGTACATAGGTTGGATGAAAGGTTTTGCCAACAACTTAATGTATAGTTCCTGTTTTGCTTTATGTGTGTTCCAATATTTGCAGAGAAAAGCACTTTGCTAAACAAAACAAAAAAACTTGTAAAACAACAACAGTAACACTTAAATTCTTAAACAAGAATAATGAAACAGCAGCGTAGCTACCAGCAACATTTTAAAGGCAGGAATAGGGAAAAGATTAACAATGGGCTGGTTTTATTTTGCTTCTGTGTTTGAATAAATTTGTTTAACCCAGTGGGTCTTTTTCTCCTAATGGGTCTTTACTAGCACTACTTTGTGAAATTTACTTCAAAATAAAACAGATGTTTGGTAAAGTCGTTGTTTATTGTAGAAAATATGAAGATGCTCTTCACACAAAGTTGTTTCGCTGTGTTTCTTTTAGTAAAAAAAGAAACACTAGTGTTACGACTAGTGTTACATGATAAGAGAGCTTATATTGAGCACTGGGGTCATCAGCATACTTTAACCTTATAAACAGGTAATTCTGTTAAAATTCCACATTGCTCTCTAGGGAGGGAAGCGGATCCTAGTAACTTCACCGGAGATCACTGCATCAGCAGGAATAACAGTTGAGAGCACAAAAGAAAGGAAATTAAATTGCCCCAAGGTGAGCCAGACAAGAACTCACTTGAGCTTAGCCACTTCACAGGCAAACAGATGGAAATGCTTAGACATATGCGCACCTCAAGCCAAAAAAAACTGCACAATAACCTTGAAAATTATGATCCAATGGGGGGAAAAAATCCCATAAGGAGCCTGGGAAAAGAACATAAAAAGGGCAAATGACTGGACAAGCTAGCGGGGGCGGGGACAGGACAGAAGAGCACTGCTGTCTGTGTGCTGCATTTCATAACAGGTAGTGCACTCAGCGGTACAACCACCACTTGGCATGGCCTTTTCAGTGAACAGCTCACACTGCAGAGGTTAAAGATCTCTACTGACCAACCTTGGTTTCATTGGACATGCTTCGAAATGACATCACTGTCATGCAGTACTTCAGCTTAGAGAGTTAAAGGAAGAGGTGATGTTTATTTGAAAGGCAAAGCAGAGAGCAACCTACAGAGCTTTGTGACGGTAGCATTTTGTCTTTACTGAGGCCTTTAACTGGAATGAGTCATGGTGATGCTGCCACAAGAAACATTTCAGCTCTGAATTGCACTCAAGGTTAACACGGAATATATAAAAACATTTATGACCATGAAAATCTGAAAACAAGTGATGCAATTTTTACCAAACCTTGTCATGGCTTTACATCTAAATCCTTCAGCAAACAGTGAACATTCCTTTTGCAATAACAGTAAACAAAAACTCTCTGCTGTTGCACTGAAGGACAAAAGAGGCAGTCTGTGTAACATGGGATAAAGTAATGAATTTTTCCAAGCAATTTCATCTGGTATTCACATTTTCCAGATATGGTCTTGATGATTGTTTTTGTCACAGTTCTCAGTGTGGTGGAAAACACTAAGTGCAAACTCTTCTTTCAGCTAATCTGTAGCCAGGCAGTGAGAGCAAAATGCAAATGACTGTTAGTGGAGGCATGTCTGGCATCTCTTGTTCAAATTCAACAAAGCAACATGAATTAGTTATGCCTCACCGACCACAAAAAGATACTGATGATATGTAGGATATCTGAGCCAAAGGGGGCCATCGTTCTCCTGTAGACACTGAGCTGAATAGATAATGTGCCACATAATAATGGAATAATAATGTGTCACTTTAAAATAGATAATGAGGTGTGACTTTTGATTGCATCGATGTAAAGAAAGCAATAATTCGAACAAGCATTTGCCAGTTAGGTCGATTTCCACACGATGGGACACTGTAAACAACTTTTATTCACATTAAAAATGAGCCAATAAAATTTAGTGTATGGCATCGTGGGATGATACTCCTGACTAAACATATATCTACAACACCAGTCTGCTTTCCTTTAAGGCAAATTTAGATGTGATCATATCAAGTGATGTGAGCAAAGGTTCACCATGGTTTCTGAGCATGTGGGAGCCTCTGGCGATAAAATTTCATTCTTATTTTTTTGCATGACATTGTAGCTTTGGTCCAGTTGAACTGGCCTAGTTCTATTGAACCCTGTCACATACATTAAAAACAGCCAATTAGAAGTAATATGCCACTAATTGCAAAGACATCAGTCCATGCGTGACTACATGTTGGTTAAGGGCTACAAGAATGTGAGCATGTGATTATAATGAGCAGCATCTGATAGGTCAAGGAGAACAAATGTGATCACAGAAAGATTTAGGTTCTTTCTGTTTGGGAACATGCAGTGTGTGAACACTGGCCCACAAGTATAAAAAACACTTGTATATTTATAAAAAAAAATCCATTAAAACATTTTAGAAATTTTTGGAACAATTTATGTATTACTACAGCTGCAGTTTAGAGCTGCAACAGTTTTTATTACATCTGAAAACCAGTTTAGATTTTTGCCCTTCCAGACCCACCTGTGGCCATTATTGGTCACTTATTTGCATATTAAATTACTGGACTATAGTGGAAGCCAAAAGTTAAAGTTGGAGCGATCACAGTGCCCTAACAGGATTGGCTCACTTCAAGTTTCAAGTCTCACCCTTTTATGTAAATAAACAGGACTTCGCTCTTGGTTGGAAAAAACAAAACAAAAAACCTAACAAACGTTTTTCAGGTGTGGATTCTTTGTTGGTTTACGTAGTTCTTCTCTTTCTGCCGTAAGTTCAAATATTTAATTGTCTAAAAAGTTTAGTTAATTAGTTATTTCAGACTTTAAAAAAGCTCATGTAACACTACAATTGTGTTTAGGGAGTAGTCAAGACTCAAAGCCCCACACTGCTAGTAGGGCTGGACAATAATTCAATATTAATATATATCACAATATACTTTTGTTTAATAACGGTGACATGGGTTTTAAGCACATTTCTGATATTTTGATATACATTACAGTCTATGATTACAGCATTTCACTGACTGATGTTCACAGCGCAGCCGATTCAAGCCGAACAGAAACAGCCTCAACCCATTGGCTGTGTGAGTGATGACGTACACCACAGACACGGAGCCCGAGCCCAGAAGCAGTAGGTTGTGCTCAGCAGTAGTAAGCTAGGCTAAGCTAAGCTCCAACACGATAAGTTTTAGCTACAAAATGAGTGCCCATGACCGTAATACAAACGTGACTGAACAAGATTTCACAAGCCAAGAGAAAGCATATGACAGTTGATAAGAGAGGAAAGACTAATTCAGTGGTGTGGAAGTGGTTCGGCTATCTAAGATCTGATAAACTTCAGGTTTCAGTGTGCTGCAGAATGTGCCGGAGAGTTGTGCCAACTAGCAGCGGGAACACATCAAACCTGCTCCACCATCTGAAGAATTTCCACTCGATAGAATATGCTGAGAGTCAGAAGATGAAGCACCATGAAAGCTAAAGCCAACCTGTCCCTGAAGCATCACTCCCAGCCCCAGCTGTGTCAGAAGAGAAGCCCATGCAGCAAACGCAGATCGCTGGATTCATGCCTCATGACAAGAACTCTGAACGCACCTTGGTTTAAATCAATAAGATTAACATAATAAGCCTTCGTTGTAGTTTAAAGTTAAAGCTAATAATATTGACAAAGTTGAGAGTTTATTTGACTGCGATTTCAAATTTCTTTGAAGGCTAAATACAAATAAAAGGTGAACATTAATTTATTTGTACAGTTTGTATTTCTAAAATGTTATACTGGAGGACTTTCATAGACTTGGCAAAATAATTTTTAGTTTTAAAAGCATCTGTTGTGGACATTCTTGGCAGTTTTTCTGAGACTTTTATTTTGTTTATAACAGGGATGCCCAATAATGATGCACTGACCTACCTACCTACATACATACATACCTAACTAACTAACTAAGTACAGGCACAGGACGAAGAGGGAAAGGTTTAAAGACAGGTGGGAAAATAATGAAGAACCTGTCTCTACAGCCTGTTAAACTCTAAAGGCAAATGGTGATCCTGTAGAGTTACAGTATATAGGTCTTTTTACATGATTGAGGGCCTTTCGAGAAAAAAAATGGACCTGGTTAAATCAGTACCTATTATGTAACTGTGATAACACTGTAAGAACAAAAAACTTCAAAGTGCATGTGACTCAAATAATAATTATCTTGCCTAATATGTGCTTCCTATGTAACAATTCAACATCTAAAAGAACAGACCTTACATTTCATTTCACATCCAGTCAAAGAATTAAAGCAGCATAGACTGAACTGATAACTAAAATGTTACAATGAATAAGAAAGGCAATTTTAAAGTCCTCATGTACAAAACAATTATTTCTACCATTGACATGTTTTTTTGTTAAGGTTGATAAAAAAAGACCATCTGATGAAGATTAGGAAAATCCTATTAAGTACCAACTAAAACAAAGAACAGAGCTTAATTGTCCCAAGTGAAGCTTAAACAGTATTGAAGGACATTGTCACATACCACTTCGTCCTTGTTCTGGTTGTCAGCCGCCACCAAGCTCCATTCAATATCCAGTGGTCCAGAATCTTCTGAGGCTAGGGTGAACTGGCACTCCAGCTTCACACTCTGACCACTGGCCTTATTTATGGGGGACGTTCCCGTAGATGTGATCTCCAAACCCGAGGCCAGGGCTAGACAAAGAGGTGCAAAGAACAAATATTTGAGTCAAGGCTTCAACGGGCAAAGTGACAAAAACTTCAACACTTTGAATCAAATTATAACATGTTCAAGACAAACTAGCACAATTGCAGGGGTTCTGCAGACTGAACCACCACATGGAAACAATCTGCTCCTATGGGTCAAAGAATGAAACCTCAACTGAACTTCACCTCTGATAGGTCAAAATCATCTGCAGAAACATTACTGCCTACACAAAGCAAGAGAAACCATTCGCATACAATCTGAAAGGATGTATATATAAGGTTCTATATACTGTATTTTCCGCACAATAGGGCGCACCGGACTATAAGCGAAATAAAACAGCCCCGTCTTTTCAGAGAATACCGCACCGACGTAAGTGTCAAGTATAAACGCCTACACTGTGCGGTCTGCGCGCCGTGCGCATATATAAGGCGCTCTGGATTATAAGGCGCACTGACGGTTTTTGAGAAAATTTAAGGCTTATAAGTGTGCCTTATAGTCAAGAAAATACGGTAGTTATCTTTTCTCTCTTTTTATATTCTGGCAGAAAAGCTCTGCTAAGGCACTGAGAAGTTTCTAGCTATTTCATTTATTCGAGAGTCAACTCAGCAGCTCAAGATAAGCTTGCAACTTGTACAGTGAAAAAAAAAAAAAACACTGAGCAAAACTTGGTATTTGACCAATCTAATCCCATGTCTTCTCTGCCTCAGTGGTGATAGTTGAAGACTGACAGGGCAATTTCAAGCAGACATGGTCACCACTGCTGCCTCTCAAACAGGAAGACTGTTTCTGCTCTGAATCAGTTCGATGTAAAGGCACAACAACAATAATACAAGTACCTTCCTGAAGATAATCCGATTTTATTTGCATGAAAACTAGAGAGCAATTAAAGAAAAAGCTGGAGGCAGCGATTTCTTTCCTCACTGCAGATGTAGGTTCTCAGTGAGAACAACAAAATACAAGGACATTAAACCTAAATCTGAGAAAATTAGGATTATATGCTCAATGAACTGAATTGCACTAAAAATAATAGCTTGAATTTTTAAAATTGTCAATCTGTTCATTTTCTACACTATTTTTATTATTTTCGGTATAACACAAAGCAGAAGCCAATCTGAAGTGATGCTCAACAAAAGGCATGGTCCAGCCTTTTTAAATGTCCAGGCCCATTCATACGTAACGGTGTCCAAACATGTACTATATGTCTGAGAAGTGTGGAAAGAAATCAAAGCACTGAGCTAAAACTCCAAAGACAAAAGCACCTCAATGATAAATATGTTCTTAAATTCAAAACATTATGCAATCTAAAAAATGTTACCTTTTTTTGTGGCTTCAACATAAAGTTACATCAAATTTTTAGTCTGAGACAAAATTAGATACACCTTTGTGATGTTTAACCCCAAAACATCTGTAAAAGACCCAGGGTTTCCCCTAGTATATTATAAGCCTGGCGGGTGGCCAGGCTTTGCTGACCCTGCCGCCAGGCTAAGCTCCACTTGTTTATAAGAAATATGTCATTTTTTTATACACGTTTTTTTCCCACTTGCATCCCCGAAACCACTACCTTTATCTACCTCACCGCGCGAGGGTGCGCACGCCCACAGTGACGCGCTGTCCCCGCCCCTGTGTGAAGGTCCCGCGCTGTGTCACGTCGCGTGGTCGTGCACCTACTAGTTTTTTGTAACTTGGCTTTAAGTTAAAACATCCTCTCTGTATCACAGCCAGAAACACAACAGTTCTTCCTCCTGAATACATGCAGCCATATTTAATGTGACAACCATCTGCTCTCTTTCTACCGTATTTCCACTGGTTACGTAGCTTACTGCCCCGTCTTTGCGAAGAATACTGCATCGATGTAAGCGCCAAGTATAAACGCCTCCACCACGCGCTGTTCGTGGAGTCCTGCACGACTCTAATGAGCCCTGAGGCCGAGCCTCCTTCAGCTACCGCTGGAGTTAGCACGTCGTCGGAGCCACAGTAATAAACACAGAATGAGCGGGTTTAACCAAAAATGGTTAGTTGAGCCGAAATTCAGCGGGTGGTTTACAAGACTGAATATGGTAAGCATGTTTTGTGCTTAGTGAAAATATTATCCATGTTTACCAGTAAAATGATGCTATTAAATTCAGCAATAGATATGCTTTGTTTTGTTGTTACATGTAGTGATCCAACATGCAGCCTGTGCCACAAAAAGCACAGTACAGTACAGCATCTCTCTGTTTTTCAGAGTTCTCTGTTATTATTCATTGGTCTTGTGAGACGTGTGTTGGTGCTTTGTTTGCACTTTTTCATTTATGTTAATTTAATGTATTTGTAAATGTGACTTAAATTGGGATTCAAATTAGGTGCTAACAATTTGTATTTATTTTTATTGTATTTTTGTTTAAAAACGTATTTCAAGACTTCCGCTTCCGGCATGACCCAGTAAAGACATTTGCGGACTGCGCTCCGACGGAGATAACTCTTAATTTGCCTGCTGTAAGAAAATAAACCCACCTAAGAATCCAGGAAACAATATCATAATGACTTCGACACAAAAGACTACAAGAAGAGAACTGAAGACGGGGAAAAACGAGGAGATGAAGATGACACAAAAGCAGCTAACGCTAGATGCTAGCTTAGCTCAGAACGTCACCGAGAGCGAAATGCTAATGCTAACAGAGCTCCGCAAATTTCGAGAAGAATCTGGAAATGCACAACGAGACATTTTAGAGTCTCAAACTCGGATGGAGGCGACAATTGGAGAAATAAAAAAGAGAATCGACACACTGGAGGAGAGAGTGAGTAACACAGAAGACCGAGGCATGCAGCGAGAAAGGGTGTTAGCTTACTTACTTAAAAAAGACACCAGATTAACTGCTAAACTGGACGATATAGAGAACAGAATGCGCAGGAACAATATAAGAGTGTATGGGATAAAGGAGGATTCAGAAGGAAAAGAGATGATCCAGTTTATTACAGATTTTTTCAAATCTGGGCTGAAGCTGCCTGATGATACGGACATTTGTATTGAGAGAGCTCACAGAGCTACGGTTCCGAAGCCGAAACCAGCAACACCACCGAGATCCATAATAGTTCGCTTTCTGGATTTCAACGTCAAACAGATGGTGCTACAGCATGCGTGGAAGCAGCGGGATGTGGAGTTTCGGGGGAGCAAAGTGTACTTTGATCAGGACTACTCTACCGAGGTGCAGAGAAAACGAAAACAAGTGCGTGAAGTGATTAAAAAGCTAAAGGAGCGCAACATCAAGGCACAATCACCATATCCGGCTCAACTGAGACTGTTTTTGGATAAGGGTGTCAAAACTTTCCCCTCTTTACTGGAGGCCAAATCCACTCTGAAGGAACTTGGGATCCCTGTAGAGGTGGAGGAGCGAGACATTTTGGAGAGAGAATTACTGCGCAACGAGTGGCAGACCCAGGGGAGACGTGAGAGGGTTGATCCAAGCCCGGACACCATGGACATCAGGGCCATATTAAACTCTGTGGATCAACACAAGGAAGGTTGAGATGGTAATGTTCTCTTGGCTAAGCCCCGGTTTAGCCGTTATTTTTACGAAAGGTGGAATATTTATATAAATAAGGACATGCAGGTAGTATAATATTAATACCTAGAATGTCGGTAGGCGGGTGCTGGTGAATGTTTTAATTTTTTTTTTTTTCTCTTCTCCTCTTTAACTGGGCATTTAACGCAGCAGAGTAGGAGACTATGTGGGCTGCTGCCTTCACACTAGGTGTACCCCGCCCAGGGAGATCACTCTCCCTGTCCATCCTACATCAGGAGTGTGCTGCCTATGTTATCCAAAAGGGCAGCACATGGAATAATTGGAAGTTCTATGAAGACGATGATTTGTTTGCTTGTTCATTTTGTTCATTGTTTCTCGGCGAGTTGATTTTGAATGTTAAATATGTCAAGGAAGGTACCAATATAATATTGAAGGGAAGTAAAATATTTTCTGTTTTCACATAATTATGAATACTTTGAAAATTGTTACTTATAACATTAATGGAGTAAATCACGTTATCAAAAGGGAAAAAGTCCTAGCGCAGTTAAAAAGGTTAAATTGTACAATTGGGCTTTTGCAAGAAACGCATTTAAATGATGCAGAACATGCTAAACTAAAGAGAAAATGGGTGGGACAGATATTCAGTGCATCCTATGAAAACTATAAAAAAAGGGGCGTAGCTATACTGTGTCATAAATCTTTATGCTTTGTAGCAGAAAACATACTCAAGGATAAAGAGGGCCGCTGGATAATGGTGGTTGGTTCGGTTGGGGGAAACACTCTAACAATTATGAATGTTTATGCCCCAAATGAGGATAATCCAGGTTTTTTTAAAGAGCTAGCACAGATTTTAGCAGGTCATTCAAAAGGAATACTTGTTCTTGGTGGAGACTTTAATTGCGTCTTGAACCATTATATGGACAAATTTCCATTAGAACAAAAATATCAATCTGCAAAAACAAAGGCACTGAAGAACCTGCTAGAGGAGATGGGGCTTGTGGAAGTATGGCGTGCAAAACATCCAAAAGTCAGAGATTACACTCATTTCTCTAAGGCTCACAAGAGTCATTCCAGAATTGATTTCTTTTGCGTCCCCAAACAAGAGGCCTACAGAGTAGTGCAATGTCATATTGAACCTCAAACCATTTCAGATCATGGACCTGTGACAATGTCTTTAAATGTGGACCTAGAGAAACCATTAAAGTTATGGAGATTGAATGTGTCACTTTTAAATAACCCAGAGACAATCCAATATATAAAAGACGAATTAAATCTCTTTTTAGATATTAATGATGGGGACAAGGTCTCCCCTTCTATTTTATGGGACACAGCCAAAGCATACTTGAGGGGCAAGATTATTTCATTTTCTTCAAAGATCAAAAAAGATCGCGAGAAAGAACAAGAGAATTTACAAGAACAAATCAGGAAACTCGAAACTGAACATAAAAGAGCAAACAAGGACGATGTATTACAAGAACTAAAAAAATGCAGGCAAAATTTAGAAGACTTACTAACTTACAAAGCAGAGGGCGCTTTACGCTTCGCCAACCAAAAATACTATGAACAGGGAAACAAAGCAAGTAGACTCTTGGCTTTTCAACTAAGGAAATCGCAGGCAAGTCGAGCCGTTCAAAAAATTGCGTGTCCATTATCCAAAAAACTAGTATCCCATCCCAAAGAAATAGCAAATGAATTCTCAAAATTCTACAAACAATTATATCACTCGGTGACCATTCCTAACAAAGCAGATAAAATCAAACAATTTTTGCAACAAATTAATCTTAACAAACTTGACGAGGATGAAGCTAAAACGTTGGTGGAGACAATTACCGAAGAAGAAATAAAATCTGTCATAGGAAAGCTTAAAAATAACAAATCACCTGGAGCAGACGGGTTCCCTGGAGAATTTTATAAATGTTTTCAAGCTGAGCTTACTCCAATATTATGCAGAGTATTTAATTATGCTTTAGGATCCAAAGATCCACCTAAAACATGGGCGGAAGCAATTATCTCTGTCATACACAAAGAAGGTAAAGATCCCACACAATGTGCCTCTTATAGACCAATAAGTTTGCTATGTAACGACGTCAAGATTTTAAGTGCCATCTTGGCCAAAAGACTACAAAAGATCATTAATAAACTTATTAATCCGGACCAGACGGGCTTTATACCCAACAGACTCGGAATAAATAATATCAGACGTACCCTAAATATAATTTCAATTGGCCAACAAAGCCCACACCCATCAATGCTTCTCGGCCTGGATGCCGAGAAAGCATTTGATCGGGTCGATTGGATCTTCCTGAAACAGGTCTTATTGAAAATGGGTTTCGATGAAAATTTTATTTGTTGGTTTGATGTACTGTATTCCTGCCCAACCTCTAGAGTACGCGTTAATGGTTATATGTCAGAAAGTTTTCCCTTGAAAAGGGGAACACGCCAGGGATGCTGCCTTTCACCAATCTTGTTTGCCATCAGTATAGAACCTTTAGCAGAGTTGATCAGGACAGACTCATCAATATTAGGTATACCAGATAAAATTAGAACCCACAAACTGTCACTATATGCTGATGATGTCATACTGTATATTAGAGACCCAGTAATTTCTATTCCAAATATTTTAAAATGTTTGAAAGACTTCAGTGTAGTCTCAGGATATAAAGTAAATGAATCAAAATCAGAGGCCATGATGATAAGAGGAACCCGACCCCCAGAACTGTCCAAGTTAGTGAATTTTAACTGGTCTCCTAACGGGTTTCGGTATTTGGGGATTAATATTACCACTGGTGTTTCCAAATTATACGAAGCAAATTATGGAAAGTTATTGGATCGAATTCAAAAGGACTTAGAAAGATGGGATGTCTTGCCGCTATCCTTTTTTGGAAGGATTGAAACAGTTAAGATGAATATTCTCCCTAGATTGTTGTATTTGTTTATGTCCCTTCCTATCTGGATTCCAACAACAAGATTAAAAAAAATGCAAAAAATGATCTCTACCTTTATTTGGCAGAAAAGAAAGGCCAGAATAAAATTTACTCAGCTGACCAGCAGTAAGCCTTATGGAGGTCTCAACTTACCAAATCTAAAATTATATTACTGGGCAGCACAATTGCATGCAACTGTAGATTGGCTAACACAGAATAAGGAAACAACATGGTTGACACTGGAACAGAGTGCATGCCCTAAATTTTCATTACAGGCCCTTGCATTTTGCTCAACTGAAATCTGGAACAAGAACAAAATTAAAAATACGTGGATGAAAAGCACACAAAAGATTTTAAGCAGGATTAGAAAAAATATGAAAGCTCCTCAATATATATCTAGGGCTGTAAAAATCTTGGATATAATAGGCTTTTTACCAGGGCAGCAGGATCCAGGATTTAAAATCTGGCAAAGTAAGAACTTAATTTTTATTGATGATTTGTTTGAAGGGGAGGTTCTGAAATCATTTAGTCAGATTAAGGAGAAGTATGGGTTGACTACATCTGATTTTTACAGATATTTGCAGCTGAGAAGTTACCTGATGTCCCATACTGAATGGTCTCTTCTTAAACTACGACCTACTGATTTAGAAATGTTCTTCATAAAGGTCACCAAAGAAAAAAAATCTAAAAAAAACGGTGTCAAATCTATACAAATGTTTACAGTCATGTATGTCAGAGGGGTCTCCTGGGATAAAGGAAAGGTGGGAACTAGAGATGAATGTTGTGATTGAGGATCAGGAGTGGGAGCAAATATGTGAAAATGGACATAAACTGACCAGCAGTCCAGCATGGAAAGAATTTTACTGGAAAGTAATTGTTAGATATTTCAAAACACCATATCTTATTTCAAAATTTGATAAAGCTAAATCAAATCTGTGCTGGAGATCATGTGGACTGGTTGGAGATCACACTCACATCTTTTGGGATTGTCCAAAGATTAAAACATTTTGGGAAGGAATTAGAGAGGAAATCTCCAATATCTTACACATTTATATCGAATGGAACCCCCTTGTCTTTGTTCTAGGAGTGCCCCCAAGTACTTTATTTAGCAAGGAAAACAGATACTTGTTTGGAATCCTTGTACTCGTAGCTAAAAAAATGATAACAATAGGTTGGTATAAAGCCTTGCCCCCCACTGTTAGCCAATGGAAAGAGAGACTAGTGAGTGTTTACACAATGGAGAAAACAACAGCAAAACTAAAGCTGACCGTTGATTCATTTAAGAAAAAGTGGAACCCGTTGATAACATATATGCAATTAACATAGGAGCAGGTAAAATAAGTGTAAACACACAGGTATACTCGGTATAGGTATATAACATATGTATCTGTTGAGTTACAGGCAAAAGCTACGAGAGCAAGATCTTCCCTTTACTCCATATGTTATGACCGTAATTCCTTTGTAACCTGTGTTTTATATTCCACTGAGTGTGGAGAAGAGACTCCTTGGACCTTCAACTTGCCGAATTGTTCAGATGTTTGTTTGGTTGTATTGGAATTTGATGTTTGTGAATCAGTGTGCTAACTATTGATTGCGAATGCAGAATTAATAAAATAAAGTCTTTGTTCAAAAAAATAAAAAAAAACGTATTTCAAAAGTGCCTTTTTGTAAAACTGTAGTTGTGTAAATATTTGGCACAAATATCTTACAATATCACATAATTAATAGCCATATTTTCAACTTTCCTGTCAACTTTAATTTTTTTTTTTTTTTTTTTTATTAAATCATGGTTGGCTGGCGAACAGCCACCTACCACTGGGCTTAGCCTCTTTTCTGGGGGAAACCCTGAAGACCAGAGGCAAATATCATCACTTTTAAAAACAATTTCAGTTGTATAATTTTCAAAACTGTGTAATATTTTAGTCAGAAAATATATACAACCAAATCTTGCCTACTAAGAAATAATCATGATTAAAAAAGACCAACAAAACAAAACGTAACAGACATGAAGACGTGAAGATCATAAAAAAAAAAAAAAGAATTTTCTGGTGACATCAACTGGTTACAATTTTTCTATTCAATAAAAGACTCAAACTTTGACAGGAATACATTTCTTAGACAATGGAGGTATCACACACTGCCGTTACGTTTTAAAATCCTTCTGACAGCCTCCCAGCTTCGAAACAACAGGCTGGTGGAGACTATCTTTAAAACACAAACAAAATTATAACAATACTGTTGCTAAAAAAAAAACTTATTTAAATGGGAAACTGTGTTTACAAAAATTGGACCAAACACACACAGCCAGCTGTAATTATCTACTAATAACAACGACATCTTTTTACTTCAGCTGAAACATTAAAGACCTGACATTTTAATTTACCTACATCTGCATCTCATTTAGCTACAACAACACTGTAGGAAAGCGCTGGCTCTGTGTAAAGATAATTAAGGAAACAGAAGCCAAAACAACTGTAAACACTTTTGTTAACAAGAAACCTACAGTTTTCTTTTCTTAGGATTTTTTTTCTAATGTTTATCATCAGGTTTTCATTATTAAATAAATGAGAAAACATGCAATCATTCAAACAAACGAGAAAAAAATGTTTAGTACGTACGAGTGATATATTCTGTTCTGAGTGAGATAAAGGAGTGTAATATATACCCTTATCCCCAACCTGGCTCTAAGTAGATGTTAACCACCGCATTAAGTGGGAAACAGTATAAGTAATCCTTTTGTAATGATTATGGTAAAGAAAAAGCCATTTTTACTGTTTACATTTCTAAATCTTGCCCATCAGAGTACCATGGTTCCAGTCCATCAGCTCTATTTCAGCTTCGAGCTGCGGTACACAACCAAATGACACACACAACATGAAGTAACACACATACAAAGCATAGGCACATCCACTTTGTTAAAACTTCAAGCCTTTAAGCACTTGATATAGTCACAAAGCGCAAGTGTGCTTTCATTTGCCGGCCGCTGGTGCTGCAGCTGATCGTTTGAGCCCACAGAGTCTGACAGACGCCCTTGATGGGAGTGATCCATCGCCTTCAGCGGGAGCAGCAAGAACGGGGAGTAAAACGGAGAAAACAGAGATATGTGCATATCACTGTCAAAACAGATATTCAGCTTGTCATTCACATGAAGGAAAGCTGTGTCAATTCATCACGCGCTCAAAGAAGCCAGGGCATTATTCACAGTTGTTTAGAGAAAGGAGAAAATAGTATTCTGAGAGGAGAAAAAAGGATTCAGCCGAAACAGTTTACAAGAGTGGCTGATATCTGGTAGGCAACAAAAGCCTGATGAATCTGTTAAATCAGTGAAATCTCCAAGGTTGTGGGCACTGTTTGTTAAAATTGAAGTGCAGCTGGATATCTTTCATTCAGCACCATGAAATTAGAAACAGGTTCTACTTCACAGTTTCATCCCTTCAACAGACAAACTGATTTGCTTACTTATGCACCCGAGTGTCTGAGTGCACGCGTACAGATCCAGAGACATGCAAGCCAACCAACCAGGAGGAGAATCTGACGCAAGCTATCCATGAACATGAACAAGCGCTTTTCAAAAACATTCTGTTAAATGTAATTTAGAGCTACAACTGTGACTACAATCCAAAGTGGAGGAAATGCAAAGCAAAAACTTAGAGTAAATTTAAGTAACAGTAGGTAAGAGGACAGGCAGGTGAGGAGGAAAAGTTGCAGAAATTTTTTTCTTCCGAATCAGCCATGGCTCCAACATGAAGCCTTTATCGTTCTACTTTGGTCAGCATTCAGAGATGAGTTATTTGATTTTTATTATTAATGCAAGTAGACAGAGCGATATGAACAAAGGTAAGAGCATATTTTTGCACTAGCACTCTGCATCATTTGATATAAAATATCCTAACAAACATTGCAGACTTTCCCAAAAATCTGCATCAGCTACATTTCTATTAAGTAAAACTGCTTTAGTGGAGATACAAGCTATGCTAAAATATGTGAATAAGACATATTAAGAATACGACAAAAAAATATACATCTCATTACAACAATTTTGTGCTTTGATTTACAGATGAAAATATGGAATGGTCAAAAAAAAAACAACACATTTTTCTGCAGCATTCACCATTTATAAGTCCCATTACACATTTTTTACAATATTTTAGAATGGTAATTGTGACCTACATATTTACTTAGAATTCCATTAAATTTATTTCTTTAAAATGTGATTAGACAAAGTACATTACATTGTGTTTTCAAATCTATACCCTGTCCTTTTTTCAACAAGATGGCAAAAACTACAAATGAAATTTTTTTCATAATTTCATAATTATCTGTTGTTATGCAGGATTTTTTTTATTTTTTATTGATAACTGTATAAAACAAACCATATGATTAACCCTCAAGGCAGACGTTGCAGATTTGCAACAGCGAATTGCATACACCTACTTACTCCACATTCATATTTTATGAGCCTTATTTTACTCAGATGATAATTTCCCCAAATATCTGATTTTTCCTGTTACTAAAACACTAAAACTTAATTTGAGCCTGAGAGGGTTAAAGTTTTTCTCCTGCATATCTGCCCGGACAGTTTCTATCCAACCATTGACTTCCAGTAGCAAAATGACCAATGTTGACATGCTAACAGAAACTCAGCTCACAGTGTTAATCAGTAACTATCAGCTATCAGCACATACTGTGGACAGTGTGTGAAACCTGGAGGATGGTGCTCTGAACAAAAATGATCTGAAGTCTGCAGCAGTGTGGGACAGCTGCATAAAATCACCGGCTTCCACAGGGAGAAAAGCAGTCTTTATTCAGAGTAATGACACCAGAGCGAACGTAAACTGGCCTTCCTGCTGATAAGAGAGGCCATCATTTCAGTCCAAGGAGAACAATGAAAAATGGACTGCTAGGAAATGCAGCCATGCATGTTCACCAGAAACACTCATCTATTTCCTCTAGCTTTTTGTCTTCTATTGAAGAAAGATGCATGTCTGTGTGTGTGTGTGTGTGTGTGTGTGTGTGTGTGTGTGTGTGTGAGTAATTTCATGTCTGTTTTAATTGCAGGAGTGGAGCTGGAGGATGGTAGGTAGTGAGGGTGGGCTAATTAAAAAGTCTGTTACAACTTTTCATCATTGTGTCTCTGTGAGGCTCCTGGTCCCTCCAAGATGGCTGCTGGGAGACCTGGATTGAGCTAAAGGAATTCAGGGTGTCTGCATGCTCCCACCCCATACCCCGACTGCCACTACCTCACTCAATCACCAGCCTCTGTCTCTTCCTGCCAGAGCTCCTTCTCTTTAACACAACAGTGACTGTGGAGTGCAAGCCTCCTGGCCTTCAATTCTCTGCGGTCCTGCTGATTGTAACCCCACCACCAACCCCCTCCACCTTTGTCGACATACAATGGGGAGAGAATCCCGTCTCCTGGCAACCAATCCCTTGGAGAAGGTTGCTGCGGTGCTTAAAAGACGGCGTGACAGAGACAGAGAGAAAGACGTGGATAGACAGGGAGGGAGGTAAGAGGCAGGAGAAAAAGGTTAAGTGGAAGTACACAGAAAATAAGATTTATGAAAAGAGAAGTTACTTCTCTTTTCAAAAGCATTCATGGAAGTAAACAGCTTCACTTACTTGTACTTAAAAAACAAACCAAGAACACTGTCAATACAAGCACAGACTTGACTTGAAATTATTTCATACATTAAACACTTAAAATTATTAGGTGTGTAACCTAATGTAACAAACCAGCCTCTGTTTCTTCCTACCAGAGCTCCTTCTCTTTAACACAACAGTGACTGTGAAGTACTGACTTTTTCAGTGTATATAAAGGTCAATCATATTGACAAAAACAACTATAATTTAACCGTTAATTTTTAAACATGATTGAAGCACATTTGTATGTGACATCAAAAAACTATTAGCATTATTAACAAATTACAAGTGTGCAGTCATATTGCACATTGCTATAGAGTGACAATATGAAGGTATTCTTGCCAGCTGTGTTTTTAAGTTAAACACAATTATTGGATCCAGTCACGATGACATTACTCACTTGTTTGAAATGTTCTTTTTTAGAAACTCTAAACTCAGCAATTTTATATCACTAACTTGCTCTTTTGAAATCACAACGAGGCACTAGAGCTAAAAGAGAACCACAGAAATGACCCACTCCCTCAGGGTAGCTGCTTGTCAATAATATTGTAGCCCTGTCTTTGGGATAATCTTACTTCATTATTCATTTTCTCATAATAGCACCATATTTCAGAAAAACTGGCATCCTGCTTTATTACAAAAAAAACCCATCTGAAACTAGCACCCCATTTAGTAAAATTTTGGACTTTAAACCAGGGGTGGAAATTAGCACCCGCCACCGGCCAAATGCGGGTAAATATTTGAAGTGGCGGGTGAATTTGATCAACACAAGATGGCGGGTTGGCAATTTGAACAGAAAAGGTGTTATTTGTCCTCTTGACATATAGGGGGCAGCAATGTGCTCGAGTTGCTGCTAAATGCAAGAAGGAGAAAAGTTTAGCAGACACTCTTTACCAGTTGGTGGCGGTATTGATTCCTTCA
>NC_051442.1:21944257-21996933 GCF_001649575.2 Kryptolebias marmoratus
GGATACTGAAGTGAAAGCTTAGGAGTTATGCTTAGCATAGCATTGGAACAATTTATATCCACGATGAAAACCTTTCTAAAACCACAAAAATTACTTCCTTCTTCAGAATATCCTACCTGTTAAATATAAGCAGGTAGCACAAATAGATCTATGCATTAAAAGCAGCAAGTGTCTGAAAAACATTACAACTTGCATACAAAAAAATACTTCAAAAACACTCCACAGAGATAAATTTCACTTGTCTGAATTTTTTTTATGTACAGATATGCATCTTTTAAAGGTTTAAAATTAAAAAATCCAGTTATTTCCATGCAGTGTCCAGAAAGAGGTGTTGTTCAGCTTGTAGGGCACCACAACTGCTTCCACCCACCTCCATCATCATCATCATATGAAATAACTTTTTGTCACAACAAAAAATAGTGGCTGGTAAAATATTTGAGTGGCTGGTAAAAGAAATTTTGTCCACTAACCACTATGGCTGGTGGACAAAATTTTTAATTTCCACCCCTGCTTTAAACGAACTTTTTATAACCACGAGTTACCTACTAATAATCGTGTTACATAAAAGGCAGGCTTGGGTGATATGGCCAAACATTTTTTTTTTAAAGAAGTCCAACTTGTTGCCACATTTATTGTTAATTGCACTTCTAGAAAGTGTTTACGAAGCTGGGTTTGAATTGTCCACTCATTCACTATATAGTGCCCTAGAAACTGGTCACATGGTTTAGTAGTACACAGACGTTGTACACTACATTGGTGGAAATAGCCCATAATGCATTGTGGCCTGAGCCAATACAACCGGCTAATCGGGACAAATGCTAGCATCCACAGATTTTCAGACTCAGTTTTTAATTATCTAGATGTCTCTAATATAACGTGGCTTGTCTCCCGCTCTGTCTGAGCTGTGGAGCTGAGAAACGGTGAGAGAATGTCAACTGCTATAAAACTTATGTCTAAATATGAAACACTTTAAGGATATGTTGTAATTGATAATGTAAAGCAAGATGCAGTTCAACTGAAATAATGCTGTGAAGTTTTTTTTAAACACACTACAACTTTAAAAATCAGTTCTGTATAGAAATATTTTTTATATGTTAATTTATAATTTTGGAATATGAAGGTTCTTGTATAGTTACAGTTGATGTATTTGGTTGTGTAAAAAGATGCAATACAACAAAAAGTGTAACAAATGTGTCAGTAAATATACAAGTGTATGGAGACATAATGTCAAGTTCTTCTTTTTGCCTTTGTGCAGCTTCCCTACATGACAGGGATGATCGCATCTACGCAGACTTCAACTGGTTTTTCTCAAAGGACCAAACGGTTATTTTCTGCTTCTCAGTTTTATTTAAGTGACAGGATGTTGATATAGTTGATCCAGCATTAGGTAAAAACCTTTAAACAACCCAAAAGGAAAAAAGAAATAAGACATTGCTAACCTACTAGTCAAGCCCACATAAACTATTTCTATTCAAACCACAAAGAAATACCAAACAACCTCATGTGAAATTCACTTCAAGTTAAAAAGCACCCTTTTAACACAATTCAATTAACTTTAATACATGTCAAAACTGTCTTTCATGATTTCATATTTTCAATGCACCATTAAAATTTAACCAATCCAGAAGCTAGGCTAAGCTACAATACAAACAATTCAGCAAAATACAAACAAATTAGCAGCACATCAGCAGCGCAGGTTCAAACAATAAAATCTCTGCCTTACCGGAAGCCTCTCTGCTTATTTGTAGATCCAAACAGTTCTACACGGGCCAGTAAAATGATGCTATTAAATTCAGCAATAGATATGCTTTGTTTTGTTGTTACATGTAGTGATCCAACATGCAGCCTGTGCCACAAAAAGCACAGTACAGTTCAGCATCTCTCTATTTTTTAGAGTTCTCTGTTGTTATTCAATGGCTTGGACATGAGATGTGTGTTGGTGCCTTGTTTGCACTTTTTCCATTTATGTTAATTTCATTTATGTGTAAATGTGACTTAAATTTAAATTATTCAAATTAGGTGCTAACAATTTGTAGTTATTTTAATTGTATTTTATTTTTGTCTTAATAAGTATTTCAAAAGTGCCTTTTTGTAAAACTGTAGTTGTGTAAATATTTGGCACAAATATCTTACAATATCAAATAATAAATAGCCATATTTTCAACTTTCCTGTCAACTTTAATCAGTTTTTTTACTACATCAAGGTGGCCGGCGATCGGCCGGCGAATGGCGAACGGCCACCTACCACCGGGCTTAGCCTCTTTTCTGGGGGAAACCCTGTACTTATAAACAGTACTGTTTGATTATTACCTCAACTTATAGATATATAAAGGAAAATTGAAAAGTCATTTTCCATATCAACCGACATAAACTGAGAGACTAATATTCAGTAAAAATGGAGTAAAATATTTGACCTTGATAGTTTCAGTCTCATATTACTGTGCAGTGAGGAAATATTAGTTTGGCGCATGAATTTTGAAGCATAGATAGTGTTTATAATAAAGTGTTTTGTCAGAGGTCTTCTAGACAGACACAAAGCTAAGCTGTATGTTTGACGGAGCAGCTTCAGCAAGCAGTAATAAACCCTGAAACCAGGAGATATGCTGACAAGTTTGACCTAAGCCAAAGACCCTCAGTCTTGGCAGGGACCACTGTGGATCATAAGCTGCTTCTGAAGTCTGGAACGCCAACTCTTATCACCAGGAGATAAAGGCAGCTGCTATTTCAGGCTCATAAAGCAACAACACTGACAAAAAAGCTTGGCTAAGTGAGAAGGTGGCATCCACCGCACTGGGATTTACTTCTATTTACCTTCTTCACGCTTTACATATCCTTAATCCAGTTACATTATGCATTTGTATAACTGCACACTTCCATGGCAGTGACAGCTTCAGTTCACCAACAGTCAAGTTTTAGATTTGAATGTATTTCAGCCTATTAGCCAAAAACAACAACAAAAAACATGACGAAGTGCAGTGGGAGAGGTGGATCCATCTCATATCTTTTAGTCATTACACTGCATAAGCAGTATTTCCAGGTCTTTGAAAACCAAACATATTTTAAAAAGATTAAATCTAATAAACAAAGTAATGTTTCCAATAGTATTTGCCAGACCAAATACTAAAACTGAAATGACAGACCTTTAGAAGAGTGTTACATTTTTCTGGGTTAATAATAACAGGGATAAACTTTAGTGATTTATTACAGTAACTCTGCAGACTGAGGGACTGAGGAATGAGCAAATTAAACACCACAGATGAACCCCCAATAAGACTTTGGCAAGCCAAGACTATGCTGGGGAATATCAATTATTTTCAGGCACAACAGAGGATATCCTTTTAATTTGTTTGCTGCTCTACAAGAAGACTGAACACTCGCCACAATGCTCCCGCAGGAGCCATTCAATAAGA
This sequence comes from Kryptolebias marmoratus, assembly GCF_001649575.2. Classification (NCBI taxonomy): domain Eukaryota; kingdom Metazoa; phylum Chordata; class Actinopteri; order Cyprinodontiformes; family Rivulidae; genus Kryptolebias; species Kryptolebias marmoratus. Next base: position 21,947,668 of record NC_051442.1, read on the forward strand.
GGCAGTGTGGGTGCCCTGCGAGCGAGCTTGGCTTCAGTTTTTTTAACGTAGCAGAGGGCTGGGACTGTTGAACCAAACTGATTGTGTTGTAATGCAGCCTGAAAGCTCCATTTGCCACACAGAGCTGCCATCAATCCCCAGCACAGATGACCTAAAGGCTGTTTTGACATAATTGAACATTGAATGATGAAGGGGTGATGAATGATGGGCACTTTACACCATCGCCTGAGCATTTGACAGCTTTCAGAAAAGCCCACGGAGGATCAGGTTAATACAATATCTGTAGATGTCCACAACATGCAGTTGATGATGTGTTAATAAACAGTGACAGTAATACTGATTTAATTAATTCAGTTATGACACCCTGGGTTTACCAATTACCATGGTGTTCTGTAAAATGTCAATGAAATGCATTCTAATTATTAAAGACTTAGTATTCCTTGAAGGAATACATATCACCCGTCGACTTTCATGCCATAGTTTTCAACTAAAATGTCTCGAGTTGAGAAAGGACAAAGTTATAACCATTTTGGTCAAAACCTGTAAATAATGTTATGTACAATTTCACGTCATTCTGTGAGATCTTGTAAGATGTGTAAGAGCTCAGAGTATGTGGTGAGGATAACCTTCACCAACTACCACACCAAATTTTTGCTCAGTAGCTGTAAAACTAACTAAATTACAACAATGTCTGTGCTGGCTAAGGTAGATTAGCGGTGGCTGTTATCTCAAACTAAGTTGACACCAAATGATAATGAGGTGTAGATGTACATCCAGTGATGACTTTCACTAAAATCTGTCAAGTGGGTCATAAGATTTTTTGCTGACAAACTTCAATAATTAATGGCAATGTTTTAAAAACAGGTTTTAAAAGTATTTAAACAACTGTGAGGAAATGTAAATACAGGGTGGAAGTAATACTAGAGTAAAGCTTAAAAAAATTAATACTGATTTCTTTCATAGCGAATGATTTAGTCTTAATCACTGAGATTCTGTAGCCCAGAGTTCATAAGTCTCAGTAATAATGATAAAACTAGCATTTTCTAAACTGTGATACAGTGGTCTTGAATGTCTCTTCCACGTCTTACCTTTCAACCACTCAAGCAGCAGATTTATAGCACTAATCTGCCAGGATCTGCAGATGGAAATTAGCTTGTATCTAGCACATTTACATGATAGACTGAAATACTCGTGTTGATTAATGTCTCTTAAATAAATAAACAACTCATTAAAAGCTGCTTTGTCTAATTACACACCCTTTTACCCCACGACCCCCACTAGTCTTGTGAGAGGAAAACAAATTTATCTGAAGGCCCCTGAAGGGTATAATAACAATGTCCAGCATCTCTAGTATCTCCGAGACCTGTGATAACACACACACACAAACACACACACACACACACAGAAACATATAAAAAGCTTGTGTCCTTCAGGATCTGTTGAAGCCCAGAGACATAGTGAGCTGGTGACAATGTGGAGTCTAGCTCTGCCACAAAGCTGATAGGAAAGATGCCAAAGAGCAGCCCACAGATAGCCTGCTGATAACATCCTCATGGGAAACAATAGCTAATATGCCAATATCGTCATGTGAGGAGGAAATTAAACCAGAACAGAGATGAACATGCAGAGACAAAAGACAACGGTTTCTAAAAATGCTGCATGTAGATAAAGATGTCACCGTTTTTTCAGTTAAAAATGCCAGCAGGGTAATCAGAAAACTGCCTTTCTCAATTTGCAAAGGAAAGAAAAACTATTTCTGCAAGTAAGTAGTAAACACTTTAAAGCTGTGCAAAACCTGAGAAATTAAGCAAAAAATTAAAAAAACGTTTTTTTAACCACTCGGTCCCAGTAAAACATAATTAAAGTATGAAAAAAAACTTAATATGACTTAATTATTATTATCATTTTAACCTATTTGCACATAAAAACAGCATTTATAGTCGAATTGTGGAACACATGCTGAACCTGAAGATCCTGTTAGCAAAACATATTATTTCTCTAAGCTAAATACCAAAAAAGTATTTACTGGGGCTTTTAAAAGAAACAATGCTTATTAAATGCAAGTATATATCTTCTAAGCTTCTTCCAGCAGCTGACTGTGAACAAAATCAAAATGAAAACCACATGTCTCAGTGGGATATAGCAGTAGGGCGTCTCCCTCTTCACACTGGGCCTTTCTGTGAGCGAGGGGGAAGGCAGTCATGTTATTGCCTATCCTATCCCCCTCAAACCCCTAAAACAAATAAAGAACCTGATACAACCCAGGTTCCTATCAGCTCCCCAGCTGTTGCCTCGGCCCCAGGGCACAATGCCAACTGGGACCCAGAGGCAACATTACAGATCAAACACTGGGGCACAAGTCAAGAAGAGCGCCGCAACTTCATTAGATCTGCTGATGGACCCTCAGAGGTGATGCTGCTGTGTGGGAATAATAAAACTTACAAGGGCTTTTAAAATACAGAAAACAACTGAAATGTTGGAGTGTACAGAAGTCAGCTCAGACAAATAGAGAACAAAACTCATCCTCAAACTTTAAACACATTTTACGCAGAGCTAAAGAAGGAATGAAAAGTACTTCTTCTGGCTCTAAACAGGCTCAGTTTCAACATTATTGGGAGAACATTACAAAAACTTTGGGATTCCTCTGAGAAATTTATTTCACAACACTGAAATTTCAATAATACAGCATATACTCAGTCAGAGGAGGGCTGAATGCCTGACTAAACCTTCACTGGGAGTTGTGAGACTGAACAGAGTTTAGACTGACTCATTTTTCTCTGTGATAAAAAAAATACTTCCTCATACCAGCTGAAGACGAAAAAGAAATCACAGACACTGACAACACCTCTACCATGTTGATTCTGTCAACTGAGGTTCCTGTTGTCCTTGACTTAAAGGGCGCTGAGGTAAATGCACCAATGTACACGAACTGATTGTTGAGATAACACCTTCAGAAACCTAATGACTCACCGCCAGACCTCAAAAACATTTAAGGAGTCAGACACTGCAGAGGCAGGGCAGAGATAATTATGAATTCCAACTAAATCCGGGGGACCTCCCTTGTTCTTTCAGTCTTAAATAGCTTAAACACATAAATGCTGAGTGCTGAATTTGCTGAGTTATTAAAGCTAAAAGAAGCAGAACACTAGCTAAAAACTAAACGAAGCAAAATATTAGCTAAAAGCTAAATGTAGCAAAATGCTGAGTAAACTGTAAAAAAGTAGCAAAACAAACTAAAAGTTAAAAGGAGCTGAATGTAGGTTAAAAGTAGTAAAAGGCCAGCTAATGGCTAAAAGTAGAAAAAGGTCAGCTTCAAGTAACAAAAGAGCTAACTAAAAGTAGCGAGAGCTAAAAGTAGCAAAATTGTAGCTAAAAGCTAAAAGAAGCAAGATGTAAGCTACAAGTTGCAAAAGGGTAGCTAATGTCTTATTGCAGTAAAAGGTTGGCTAAAAGTAGCAAAACAGCTTGCTTAAAGTAGAAAAGCTAAAAATAGTTTAAAAAAAAACAAAAAAAACAGGCTACCTAGAAGTTAAAAGTAGCAAAATGCTGGCTAACAGCTAAAAGGCTAGATAAAGCAAAGAGTTACAAAAAGCTAGATGAAAGCTAAAAGCAAAACAGAACAGGAGCTAAAAGCTAAAATTTAATACAAAGACCAAAACTAACGCATGGAAGGAGATTACTGCTACATCGAACGAGCACGCTTAACCAAAGATGGTTAGTTGAGCCGAAATTCAGCGGATGGCTTTACAAGACTGAATATGGTAAGCATATTTTTTTTTGCGTATAGTGAAAATATTATCCCTGTTTAACAGTAAAATCATGCTATTAAATTCAACATTAGATATGCACAATACAGTACAGTATCTGTCTGTTTTTCAGAGTTTTCTGTTGTTATTCATTGGCCTTGACATGAGACGGGTGTTGGTGCCTTGTTTGCACTCTTTCATTTATGTTAATTTCATTTATTTGTAAATGTGACTTAAATTTAAATTATTCAAATTAGGTGCTAACAATTTGTAGTTATTTTAATTGTATTTTTGTTTTAAAAAGTATTTCAAAAGTGCCTTTTTGTAAAACTGTAGTTGTGTAAATATTTGGCAAAAATATCTTACAATATCATATAATAAATAGCCATATTTTCAACTTTCCTGTCAACTTTAATCTTTTTTTTTACTAAATCACAGTCGGCCGGCGAACGGCCACCTACCACTGGGCTTAGCCTCTTTTCTGGGGGAAACCCTGGAAAATATTTATAAATAAAGTTAAATATTTAAAACACAATAACAGTTATAGCATTAATCTCCTAAATAAACTGATTGTATGATATAAAAACTAAAATAGCACAAAGTATGCAGAAGTTATTACACTGCAAAAACATACAGAAAATTAAAAATTAAAAAAAAAGGAAATCAATAGGGGAAATGTTGAATCAGCATTAAAGTCTGACTAATTTAAGTCTGATTTAAATTAACTTCTCTAAAACGAAACTGACTAAAGTCCACAATATTTTTTACATTATTAAGACACATTTTTCTTTAACATGTTTAGCTTAATGAATTTAACAAATGATCTGATTGCTAGGTACTTTTAAGTCCAGTGTGGAACAGAGTAAGGCACCATGTTACCTTTGCCTAAGATAGTTTTCCACAGTAGCCTGCTCTCTGTGTAGTGCAGAGACATGTATGGCTATCAGCTGTACAGGCCAGGAGGCAGTCAATGACTAGGCTCATGCAACTTCCTCCAGGTTCTGGTCTAAAATTAGCTCCCTTGCTTTCAGAACATTTTAATAATGATAGACTCCTGGACACTGGCAAAAATACAAAGTCCTGCTTGAGTTTTATGTCCACACTGGTCCATCAATATGCAACAAGGCCATCAGGATGCATTTTATTGAAAAATATATCTGATTGCTGGTGAAATTTGCCGGAGGGCTTGAACAAACTTGGTGTGTTGACAAAGCACTTCGCAGTAACTGCTGAAAAGTCAATTCCTTTTCAAACGCACTTTAAACATCTATTCTCTTGAAGCCCTGCTCATCCTGTCCAAAGCACTCGGAACACGCAGAGTGAGGTCTTTGTGGCAGTGTAACAACACAAACAGTGCCTTCCTGTCCTCTGTGGTAGCAGGACATCAAGATAAGACTGTTGTTAGAAGATAAAATGGCTAATCCTTTTTTCTTTTTACAACACACTGGCAGTGAAACAAGCTAGATACTTTGAAGGCTGGAGTTTCTTCTTCACTCAAAGCTTCTTGAAGCTAGGTGTAGAAAATGCACCTGAGTGGAGAGCCCTGTAGGAAGCTGTAGGCAAAAACTGTCAGTTGTTGTTACAGCTTAACTAAGACCACTAGACTTATTCATGCCTCCAGCTCGCACTCTCAGCCTCAACATGAGGAGAGAGCTCCAAACAGCCAGGCTTGTCTACATATAACTTTGACAAGATGCGATTGGGAATGTTAAAAATAGCTTCACTGGAGTGCCTTAGCTATACTGCGCAAAAGCAGGGCTATAGTTTGGTCATAATGAAGGATGACGGTCTTTGTTCCATGTGTGGCTTTAACTGTGCATGAGATCGGGCAAAAGCGATAAAATCAGCAAGCTCCAAGTAAGAACAAGTTCACATCTGAGGAGTCTAGAAGTTACACCAAGTCCTTTGGCTGCTAAACGGTTTGTTACAAAAGACTGACTATCTCATTAGTTCCGTTTCACCAATCAAAACAAAAATGTGGAAAGCTGCTTGCTGCTGACTGGACACAAATTCCTTTAAAGAACATTACTAACCTTTTATGTCAGTGTAACTTTGGATTCCAGAGCAGGAAACTGAGTATGATACAAAGAACAGCGAACTGCACCATTTAGAAACCAGAGGAGTAAAACTGATGCCAGAAATAAATTATAGTGCAAAAATGCCTAGTATATCTCTAATGATATATCCCCACCTCTGATGAAGTTGCTGCCAAATAGAAAAGTAACATAAGCTTTTTTTGTCAAATGTTAAACAATGTATTCATAATTGTGCAATGCTGAAGTATTTGTCTAAAGACAGCTCAATCAAATGAGTGTTTCACGTCTTAGATTTATGACCAACTGGTTTGGATAAAAGCATTGTTACCATGGTAACAACAAGGAGTGTTTTAATATACAGCAAAACATATCTTGTAAAAGTATAACAAAGCCACAGCTTGTACATCTTAGTCCGAACAGACAAAAAAACACAAACTATCATGTGTTTTATGCTGCTGTCTGTGCTTCTTATCATATCAATGTGTTGTTGAGGTTGTTTCTGATTTATTACTCATTTTGCAAAACCTAAAAAAGCCAAAAAGCCTTCTTCCCCCCCCACACACACACACACATTCTTAAACATCTGAGATCAGTACTAAGGCGCCCAGTGTGTTATAATTCTTGTGGCTGTTTCACCATAAAACTCAGTTTCTGTTTTTTATTTGATAAGAAAGTAACAAGTAAAATGATGGGTCTTGCAGAACATAAAGCAGTGCAAAGAGAACAAATAGCCTGATGACATGAATGTGACATAATTTAGTTTGATTATCTGCTGTATTGTTTCCCTGTTCAGAAGCAAGGCCAGGGATGCCTGCAACATAACTGTAGGTGAAGAACATTACTCTATGTAAAAGTAGAACATGGCTGCTGCAAGAAAAAGAACAGACACTAAGCATCAAAACTGTCTGTACAGTCACCATATTCCTTGCAAAGGGAATTGTATTTTGGCAAACAGCAAACATCTTTTTCAATGTAGCTTGTGGTGTGAAGGAAAGAAGTCACAAGAAATCTGGTACCTCGCAAGGATTTTGCAAGGTCATTTGAGAGTTGAGTGTGTAGTGGTTGTAGTAAAGTGCCTTTCCCTGAAACCTTCAGTACAAGCCAACTCCCTGACGGCTCTAATGACATCTAAAAAGGTCTGACCTCAGAGGAGCCTAGACAGTCGGCCAAACACTGCTTATAGGACACCTTGGATCAGGCTGACAAGTAGATTATCTCACTAGCAATGTCTAAAGGCACCACCCAATGACTTTTTCCCTACTGTAATGCAGATTTTACACAGAAATAAGAACAATGGGTTTTAAGTAGGACCAGGCCAAACAAAATGGTAAAATTTAGAGCGAGTTTTAGAGAATGCGAGTCTACCATGTTTCATAATAACACAACTTATAATGTGGAAAGGGGCCAATATAGGCTGAACATCACTGCACCTGCTTTATTCATCTACTGCCTGAAAGTACTACTAGTTGGCAAAATGCCAGGCAAGCTGTCAGAAGATCTTTTCATATTCTCGAAGGTCATTCATTGACAACTCGAGCACTGAGGTGTGTTATGGCTCTACCTATCGTAGATGAATAATTTCTTTACTCTTGTCTGTCACAGAGTGATAAAATATGAAGGTAATGCTGTCCCACACCTTGTGGAGGAAGCTGGTTGTTGTGCACACCTGTGAGACTGGATAGTGGATTTATTCTTCTTCTAATTATTGGCCTCTCAGAGAAAGCCAGTCAGCCACGCAGCTTGGTGTGTGCCCATGAATTATACATGAGCTCCATTAAAACACTTAACAGCTGGTTCCTCTGGAACTTAGCAGCAACAGCTCCGACCCGGCTGGCCCTGTGTGCCTTCTTATTAAAACAGCAGCACATGTCATTAAAGTTGTGCATTAATGTGTGTTCTGACCATCATAAACCAGACTGTCAGGGGCTATTTTCTGTTCCATCTCATTTCTCTGGAGGGCAACTGGGCCAGCTGCAGAGTTCCTCACATGATGGTGAGATGCTCTATTGTAATTAATTGTCTGTTGTGGGTTGTTGACCTCTCAATGGTTTAACTGCAGATGCTTTTCTATATTGAAAAATACCAGATTTCCCATCACTGCACCTATAGATCTAATAGATAAATAGAAGTAATGACCTCAGAAGTGTGTTTATGTCCACAGTCATTTTGGTAACCTAGTTATAAAATTATTGTGAGCAAATTAAAGTCTTAGGAGCGCAGTAAAGACCAGTTTAAATTTACTCAATATGCACTTTCTTAACATAACAAAAGCACATCAGCTGACTTTTCATCATCTAATCTGAAAGCAACACTACATTACTGCTGGCATGAAAATCACTTGAGCTGAAAGAACAAAAATACACTATATTGCCAAAAGTATTCACTCATATATCCAAATCATTGAACTCTGGTGTTTTAATCACTTCCGTGATCACCGGTGTATAAAATCAAGATGCAGACTGTGAAAAAAAAGTGAATTTTGCATAATAGGTCGCCTTTAAACATATGAGGTTCTCACACGGCCTTTCCACTGAGCTCAGAGCATCGACCCCAGTCATTAACTAAACAGCAAATTTAATGTTAAAGGCTCCAAATGTTCGGGTGTTGAGCTGCCTTTTTTTTTTAACAAAGACCATCTTTTTGTTAAGCAGTTGTCTTGAAAAAGCCATCAAAAATAATTCTACAATGATATCAAATCCACCTGTTGCCATTTTCAGTGTATCTGTCTTATGTAAAGTAGGCAGATGCCCTTCTAGCATACCCTAACCCTGTGGGAAAATCTAAAGAAAACGCACAGTGGTTACAACTCAGAATCTGATTGGTTGACCAAACAGTCTATCCAGAGTTAATTCTAATTTGTTTTAATGGTCAGGGCATTCTGAGACAGATATCAAATACCTTGGTCAAAAGAAATTCTGCCCAGAGCCTGCACACAAAAATTTATAATAATTGTTTTGTTTTCTTTACCCACTCCAACGTGTTGTGCCAGGACAGAAAACAGAAGCAAGCTGCATTATTATACTGAAGACAAGAAAACTATGGATTGTTTTTTGGCATTTTAAAAAAATTATTTAAATAAAACTGTTAACTTTTAATATATCCTTTGTTCTACTCAGGAACTTTACTGAATACTTTGAAGGCTCTGACAATTCGCCACTGAACTCAAAATATTTTCATTACTTCAATGCAAAAAGAGAAACGCCATAGTGAGTTATTTCGGGTGAAATGGAAACACACAGATCCTGTAACAGAGTACATCATGGCACGAAAACCTACATTTAACACTTGACCTTTTCAGACTGAGGTTTTATGGGAAGTCATGGGGTTTCATTTTTGCATCAGTTTTAATTGCAAGGCCACAAAAGTCACAACAAATGGGATGTTCTGGCACCAATTCTGAGATGCTTTAAATCATACTCCTTTACTGCTCCCAATAAGATTCAAGCTGTGTCATAAAATTTCAGCACATAAACACTTCATTTCATTTTACAAACTGGAAAACAAGCAGGCCTAACCCTTTAAATGGTTCTGAGTGGGATTATGTTTGAAGTGATAAACATCTTTCATAGCAAATCTCATTATGAAAACAAGCTATTAACACAACTACAGAAGCTGACAAAATATTAAACCCTAACCTTTTACATACAATCACCAATGAGAAAATCCTGGCTACTTCACCAGCTGCATTACCCCACCTTTTACTCCCAAAATTTCACCTCACCTTCTGCTCATACTGCTGGAGGACAAAATAATACATTCTTCCCACAACTCAGATCTGGGTTTGACAATACCTGGACAGCTCTGATAAAAAATGTGATATGTGCAACGTTAATCTTTAAAATTATAAATTTATTTAAAGTGGAACAATGATTTCTTCCAACTTCTCAAAATACACTGTCTGTTTTGCATGAAAAAGGGATGTTTCCCACCCTAAACATTATACAGCATTACGACAGATAAAGTACCACAGGCTGAAGCATGTGTAAAACTAAGCTGACACCTAACCTAGCAGGTATGCAGAGAGCAAGAAGCAGACCAACAACTGCAGATATAATCGCCCCCCGAGGGGCTTGTAGCTACGCTGCGTTTCCTCATAGTGACATGTCAAGCTCAGAAAGGAAAAACACCAAATTCAACATTATCGCTTTTTAACCATCATGAACAAAGTGTTGATGCAGGGAAAGTTCGAAAGTTCATATTCAGTCCAAGGCAGGTTTGTATTTGAGCTTCCACAGACTTCTGGTAAAACAACTGTTTCCTGTAATTTAGACCTTTCTGTAGCTATTTTGAATTCAAGCTTAGTCAGAACCAAGTGTGGAAAGAAAATAAAGTCTCCACACTCAAGGACACATCTTATCTCATTTTCTCTCTAAATTGATGTTTGTATGTCACTATAAACATTGTAGCAAACAGCTGTCATCGGTTATGCACACCACCTGTAATGTCAGCTAAGATTTATGATCTTCAGTGCAAACAGGGTTTATGATTACCAAATGAAAATACTTGAATATTAAACAGAATTTATAAACAAAGTTGCAAAAAGGCACTTGTTAATGACACCTAATGACCAAGAGGAGCATAAGGCAGCACTCACCAACACCAAGGGCACACAGAACGGTAGAGAAATTAGAAATGTTTACATGTTTCACGTGTTTATGCTACCTTGTATGCAATGGAGTAACAAGAAAAATGACAAAGAAATATCAGAAAAATAGATAATAAAAAAACCTAAATGTTTAGAACTATATCAAACAGAGAACAAAACTAAAAACGCTCTGCAGTAAAATTAGCTCAGGAGGACAGCACAACATCAACAACTTTGTACAAACAGTAGCTGGATGAGTTTCTGATTAAAACTCAATTCTCTACAGATGCACTCAATTTTTACAACAAGCAGAGCTAGCGTTCTGAGTCACTGTGCACAAACTGGAGTAAAAAGCTTCAAGATTTGTCAAATGTGAGCTGCATTGCTCCTGGTCCTGTATCACTGAACACAGCAAAGAGAGGAGACCAACGGCTCTGTGTATCTTTACAAAATGCTTCCAAAAGGAAAATAAGTTTACCATTTTACCAATGCTATTATGTTCTTAGAAATAAAATCATATGTTTGTGGATAATGAGTTGTTTCTAGATAGAGTTAAAAAATCTCTGCTATGATGAAGAGATCTCCTGTCGTCAAACTGATTCAGAGTCAAAGAAAGACTTTCAAAAGTAAACAGACAATAACTGTTGGATTGTTAAAGGACAAGATGGTCCACCCAGGCCAGAACTGTAATTCTTCCATTCAGCTCTGTGTACTTTATGGAGACCGAACTAAGTCAGAGATCTTATGACTATAAAAACCAAAGGATGTGACAGACTGTCACAAACATCCTAATGTCTCATCTCTGGGCAGATGTATGCAAGATCCACCTGTCTTAGCTTTGTTTGTTTGTTTGTTTTAATAAATGTTCTGAAGAGAAAAACTAAATAACTGAAATAATTGTTTATAGTACTCAGACATATGAGTGTGCCATTCTGATTGACGAAAGAGGAGGTAGGTACAAGTCATGGGCTTCCTCTGACAATGTACATTCTTTTCCAAATACTTGGTTAAATCATAGATTATTCAATAGAATAACTGATTACTAATATATTTGATAGTTGCAGACCTATTGGACAGCAGCTTCTTTAGAGAGAAAAAAATGGTTACATCTAGCAAATTTCTTACATCTTCTGAAAACCTCCAACTCCCATTCACTGGATAGTATTTTGCAGGTTTTTTTCTTTGCATTTGTTTTTGTTTATTTCACAGGTATAGAACAAATGTGATGTATGTTTTGGTTTTGAAGTATGTGAAGACTCTTATCATGATGAAGAGGAGTTATTTGTCACAGAGCCGATTATTCCTCATCAGGAGCCGAGGGCGTTGTGGGTGCTGCAAACCAGGCATGAAGTGGCTAAGTGATGAATGTGCTGGAGGGTGTTTATCGCCCTCACAGTGCGACACAGTGATGATGACCGATGGACTCAGGAGAGCGGGGAAAATCAGCGCTGCTTTGACCTTGTTTTAACTGATACACACTCCCTCTGCAATCCTTGTATCCTATCCTTCAGTTCAATTCCTGCTCAGCTCGTATTTTTTACAGTTCCTGGTGCATCTGTACTGTGTTTTCTGTGTGCTCGTGTGATCAGCCAATTAAATCTGTCGTACAAAAGAATGTGGAAAAGGTGTGTATCATAACACTTACAACAATGCACTGATGCAATATGCAAGGCAACCTTCTAGGGTAGATCAGATTTTTATTACTTTGGAAGACCAAATACACCTTTACTTTATTCAGTAAAACTTATTTTTACACTAAAACTCCTGTTATCATAAGTGCGGCAGCACAAAAACTAAAGATTTTGGTCAATAAAAACATCAGATCTGAGTGATGTAAAAATGAAAATGTAGCCTTCATCTAAATAATTCACATTTTACAGAGCAACTTCATTCTAACATTCTGATAATATTTCTATCTTTTTCCCCCTACTTATCTAGTTTTAGTCTTACAAATCAATTATTTCTGTGCTACATTTTCTTCTGCTGTAGTTTATTAAAAAACTTGAGAGAAGAACTTGTGCCACAGACCAGCTAGTAGTACGCCTAAAGTACTTGATGTGGATGGCTGTGCACATTCTTTAGTTAATTTCCTTCTATGTTCGTAAAATTTCACAATATGTGGATTAAAAACATTCCTAAATTCCTGGAAGGAATGCATATCACCCACAGTCTTTTGTGTCACAGACTAAGATCATCTTATGCCGAGAAATGAGAGCTGTAGCGGTTTTGGTCAAACCTTGAAAAGAAACGCTCTGCACAGTCAATCTGATAAAACAAGATGTCATGCTCAGACTATGTATTGTAGATGACTGTCAGCTACTACCACATCAAATTTTAGGTCAATGAATGTAATATTTACTGAGTCACAGTCATTGTTGTTGACACACATGAGTTTTCTTCGGCCTATGCTGATCATTAGTGATCAGGGCAGACAATGGTTGGTATGTTGATTTTTTATTTCTGACTCATGTATTTTTTTTTAACACAATTACTTTTTTTCTTTCACGTTTCAATAAGTTTCATCTAATGGTTTATAAGACATATCCACACACACAGGCAAGGACAAAAACATTATTGTCTGCATTCCAACAACAAACAGCTCAAGAATATTGTGTCCATCTGATTAGCCAAAACAAAAGTGCAGTAAAAGCATATTTAATATGAATTTCTGTCAGCATACATGTTACTGAGCCAAAATGTAGGCAACATGTCCCATCTAACAATTCAGCCCCATCATTTAGGAGCCTGTAAAAGGCTTTCATTATTTGGACTGCATAGTTTTACAGATAAATAATAAAATTACAACCAGGGCTACTAAGAAATACTGGACATTTACTACTTTCAGTTTCTTTAATGAATGTTCTGCATCATTGTAAACTCAATATCACTGGGTCTTAGCTGGCAGGGGAAAAAAAAAACTAATCATCTAAATGAGAGAGCATACAGGCTGGTTAGAATAAATCCTGACCCAAGATCCATAACACATTAAAACATGCCATTAAGAAAACAACCAGGTCAGCAACTGATTTCTGTTGTATTTAAAGTATTGATTCGATTTACATGTGATTGGAGAACATAATATCAAGACGGTCAAAATGCTGGCACAAGTGTTAGAAAAGTTTAACAGATGTGACACAAAAACTTGAAGCATTTGTCGACGCAACATTGACGTTATGACCATGGTGTTAAAGTAGAATCTGAACGATCCATCTTCCCGCAAAAATGCTTTGGCAGCAGCCCCAGAAAGCAGTTTTACTCCTTACCTGTGAAAAAGGAGTCTGCTCTGAATACAAAGTGGCTGCACAATCAGTAACCACACTACAAAACAAGCATAGCTATTAATCATTTTCGCTAATGCTCTAGAAGGCAGTAATTTGTTCATTCGGTAATCCAGAAATGAAATGGAGGGTGGAGGAGTGGGGAAATGTGGGGTAATATAGTGAAGTTAAGATGGAATCTACATTTCACACTTCTATTTAGGTGAACAGAATCTGGCACGGGGCTCAGAAAGGGCTGGAGTGTTAAAATATTAACGTGGGATGCTGTGAATATTCATGAGTGGTCGTCTCCATCGTCAAATTGTAGAGGACAGAGTGCCATCCCTGGAGTGTAATCCGATTCTGTGCGTCCCTGTTTCACTCTCAAGGACAAGAGGGTCTGGGTGGAGAGGTGAAGCTGTGGCAGCAACATGTTTCAGCTGGCAGGAGGCAAGCAGTGGCATTACGCTGCTGGATTATGACAGATAAATGTGACCTCCAGTTATTACCGCCTACCTGAGGCCAATGACAAGGGTTCAGGTTGAGCCCTTTGTGCCTCCACCTAAATGTCCATGTGTCATATATTACATGAAGACTGAAAGGCACAACACACATTTATCTATTGGGAGTTTAAAATAAAAAAAAAGTGTCATAGTTTCTGCAATTTCTATTGTTCAAAACAATATGGGGGTTTGCATCTGCTCTAAAAAAGGACCTAATGCATACAGGCACAAAAGGGGGAGGGTAGCTTTTTTTGTGCAAGTGAAACACACACAAGTACACTCCTTGAAAATGACTGTCTGTTTTGAAAAGGTAACCAAGCAACCAGTTCCTGGCCAGGGCCTTTGGTTTTAGGCTTATCAGGTATCTGTGCTCTATAGCTGCTCACATTTTTGCCAGGTTTTTTAAGCATTCGAGCTCAAAGGATCTTATTCTTGACCCAAACAGTATGGAACAGATAACCAGGCATGCCAGATGGACGAACCACTGGCGTTTATGTTTACTGGGAATCATATCGGGAACAGATTTGGGCATGAGTCCACATCACATTGGCTCTTAGAGAATAGTGCTGAAAGGGGAAATCTTCATCAGTAAAGTGGGTAGATTACACAGCTCACAACAAGCCTGCAAATCACACAATCATAAAAACACAATCATCCAAGCTTTAATAAAACCAGCTTCTCTGTCTGCCAGAAGACATTTAAAAATAAACTAACACAGAGTTGCTTCTCCTCCACCTTCTTGGTTACCAGAAAAAAACAATAATTACCTGTTGCATAAAAAGGAAAAGAGTACCAACACCAGGGGCCTACTTGGTGTTGGTTATTTGGCTTAACTAGTCCTAAATTAAGAGACTGCATAAATATTCACCCCCTTTAAAGAGACTGTCCCATTTCTACTCAGAGAAAAGTACAAGTCAGGGGATGGATCCAAAATAATTTCCAGTTTGCGAGGTTGTCCTCACAAACTGAGTGACAATGAAGGAGGATAGAGACAGAGACCACCATGACACCTCTGACCCAACAAGTTATATTCCCCCCTTATCATCAAATGGTAAGTTTTCATGCGCTAACGGCTTTATTTTGGTTCCAGTGACTTGTAGCCTGTTTAAGTTGATATGATAAGAACTTTAATGTCTGTCTCATTTCTGGCAGAAATTCTTCTTCGACACACTCTCATACATTTCACCTTCTAACAAAATGTACACACAAACATAATTAAATCACATAGTCATAAAAACTATTAAGCTTGGTCCATTTAGTTTTATTTAAAAACATTGCTGCAGATGGTACAAAGGATTTCCTATAAATACTCTACCGGACCAGCAGGACTTTGTAGCGTTTGTTTGATGGACGCATCAGAAAAAAAGCTGTGTAATGGATGTGACGAGTCCTCAGTGGTCAGGGTGGCTTTCCTGGTCACTGAGCGACTGTAGAAGCAGTGGTTTTTACGTTTTAACACTGGTTATCTTAATAAGCTCCTGGTCAGAATGTGCTGTATTTATTTTAAACCCAAGTAACCTATAATGAGTGTGTTCTCCTGTGACGTTAGTTGCTGTTCTAAATCTAGTTGTTTAACACGGTTCTGATGTCAGCTTGTGTGTATGACAGCAGATTTAGTTGGCTTCGTGTTTGACTCTGATTCATTTTCGCTTTGGTCCGTTGACATCCAATAGTCCCCAAGTGTAATGGGGAGACTGGTCAGACGTCACTTACACCCTGTCCTGCTGTTAAACTAAATCTATCATTTTTGTTCTGGAGCCTGAATGATTAAGCACTTTAAACCGCCTTGTTGCTGAAAAGTGCTATATAAATAAATTTGACTTGACTTAAAAGTCATGTTTGCTGTTGGATATTGTGAGAGGACAGCTGTAAAGTTTGTTTTTTTATTCCAGTGAGGAACAAGAAGACCGATATTTGTGAGTCAAAGTTCACTGCATTAGGTTATAATGTTGAATTAAATAATAATACAGTGATTAAAGGAAGATTAAAAAATGTCTAGATATATATCCTATATAAGGATAAAGCTCCAAAATACCATTCCCTTTTTGGTCAAATTGCCCAGCCCTAAATATAGATATGAATTTAGAAATATAAATAAATCATTAAGAAGATTAATAATAAATAGTCTATTGATTCTGGTGTTTTAGCTGGCATGGTTTAAATTAAAATTTTGAATTCAATCTCAATACTTGCAATCTTGAATATCATCATAAATAAAAATATATATATAATAATAAAAAAGTTGATCACATATCTGTTTATAATTGGTTCTGAGTGCAGGAAAAAGCTGATACACTGATTTTAAATGTTCTAAAAGTACTGATTTATCTGTTTTTCTGTCCTGAGAAAATTGTGATAAAATTATAACCATAATTTTATTTTTTTTTTAAATGTGATACATCTTTGCAGTATCGCCCAATCCTAGTTTGAAATCTGGTAAAGTTGGTGGAAACGATCATTAGACTAAAAGGTTTTTACGTCCAGCTGACGTGTCTCTTGTGAAGATATTTTTGCATCGAAGTCAAACAGAGTTTAGAGCTTCTCTAACTGAGACCCAGAGGAGAGGAGGACCTCTCATTGTCCTCAGGGGCAGAAGGCGAGGTGTTGCTTTTATCAGTATTGATCTCTTATCTCAAACCTCCGAAGCAGGTTAGGTTTACAGTGGGCTGTTTGTTGTCACAGCGATACACTCCAGGATGAAGTAAACCAGTTCTGTGAGACACTTAAAACCAAGAGTAACCTTCCTGAGACACTCTTCTTGCTCAACTGGAAGCACACAAAAAAGTTGGACAGATATATATTAAATTGTAGTGCTTGATCTTTAGGCAGTGGCATGCTCTCCTTACTGTAAACAACCAATAAGAAAGCAGAAGTAGTAACAGAGCTATTAGCATTTTGAGTAGGAAAAAAAACATCAATGTCATTGGAATGTTCTCCAGTATTTCCTAACTGGTGAGCCTTTAATTTACAAACCTTACATATATTTGTTTTGTCATTGGTTTAGTTTATTCATTTGATGACGTTAATGAGCTGTGTTTTGGTCATTTTTCATACTACACATATGGTTTATGAAGATTAAAGATCCTAAAATAAACAAATAAATAAACTTCCAATGTGATTTTTCCCATATTGTCCAGCTTCACTCACCCTACTATGAATGTCTTTCTCCTGTCAAACATGTCCCATCCGTGCAGTGCCTCTTGGAGACAGGATAAACAGGACAAAGAAAATGGAGCAGAAATACCCCCACTTGTTGTTTTGCCATTACACCATTTCTAAGCAAAGTCGGAGGAACGCTACGAGTCCAGCAGTTACTGTTTTTGTCTGCCGAAGTGGAACAGCGCTCAAATAACGAGATCTTGGTGCCATTAAGATGGTAATGAGCCCAAACTAGAGAACACAACAATGTGAAGGGGACAAAAGAGGGCCCAGCTACACACTGTGTAAGCCTTATATTACACTGGATAACCTGAATTTTTATATAAAAACACACACATAATGCACTTATTTGTTATATTCAATCTTTTCACAATGAGAAGACTGGGATTTCAGTACTTTGACATCTGTGGCTTTTTATTAAATCACCATTTGTGAAAATATTTAAATAATCACCATTACATAAAGCCATGAAATGACTGTGCAGCTGAGGTTTCCGACTATTATTATTCACGGCGGGAGGAGGGATCTGGTAGTTTCAGTTTAAATTCCTGCACTCAAAAGACACACCCGTAGTTATGACGTTAAACCATGACTTTGGTCCAGTTGTAAAACAACAATCACTGAACAATAATTCACATCTTGGATGAATAGCCACTGATACCATCTGGTTTCACTGTATATTTACCTACAATACAGATTTACTCGAACAACCACAAGTACGTTCCAACTGAACCCCCCCCCCCCCCCCCCCCNCAAAATGGGTACACAGATTAGATTATATACAATCTTAACATTCAATTTAAGAGATGAATTTTACAGTTAAAGAACTTATAACAAGTGGCTTCAAGCAGAAACACTTTAATAATCAGTCTAATCAGGGGACACACTGCTGGACAAAGCCCCTCAGTGAGGACCACTTGACTAAACTTACAGAAAATGGATTTTTGTTATTATTGTTGTAAACAACAGCAGAATAAAAAGCTGTGAGTAGAGTGTGTTTAAGCTGATGTGATGGCTGGGGTTTCAGACTGAAGGAGAGGAAGAAGTGGAGGGGTTTAAAGTGCTGGCAGATGGCACACACACACACACACTCAAAACAAAAAGCAGCCAGCACTCTAAAGTCCAGCAGTCACAGGTTTAAAAAGCGGATCAAGCTATTGTATGAACCACCAAAAGGTAAACCACAACAGATAACACCGGGTACTCTTCCTGTGGCCAGATCCCAGAAATAAATTCAAACAACCAGTGGGAAAGACCAACCAGGAGAACTTCATTTTAATTAACTTGGTCACAAATACATTATCTAGCGTTAAACAACTTTAATCAGTTAGGAGAGGCAAAGAAAGGGGTTTCTAAGTGACACCAGTTCCGAGGAAAACCCTAACCCCGTCTCAAACTTTGAACACTGATGAGTAGCACACCGGAGAGGCTAGCTAACTACACGGACATTGGGTCGAAGTTCTTTCCTCATTACAACACTTTCAAATGGTCAGGCGCTGACGTTTCGTTAAAAATAATAAACTCCGAGCGATAAAACTTATAACTTTTTTCATTCGCTCAATGGTAAAGGTAAAAACAGCTCGTCAACGCCAGCGGCTAGCGTTCCTCTCCGCGGCTGACCGCTCCGTGGGACTGCTCGGCGTGGTGGGGGAAAATTCACTGGAGTCAAAGTAGCTCCGTCGTCGTGTTTTTGTTGGGAAACTTACCTGTAAAAAGACTCAGCGCCGTAACGAGAACTCGGGACGGTGAGAGGTCCATTTCTCTTCGAGCTACTCCGGCGGTTCTTTCGAGAAACTTAGTGGAAGAAGTTGCGCCGATGTCGTGTGAAAAGCGAGCAGCCGCAGCTCCGCCGAAGCATCCAAACTCTCCTCCGCCCTGTCTGCGTGCAGGTGCACAGAGGAGCGGGGTCACGTGACCGACGGCCGGCCGTTCGGTACGAGGGACGCAAGCGCCCTCTGCTGGCGACAACAACACTTACAGGTGTGAGGCCCGGGTGCTCATGTGATACCCAGCCATTTTCTTTACCTTCTTCTCCTTTCTGGGTCTCGAGGAGCTGGTGTCTATCTCCATCAGTCACTGTGTGACAGGCGGGGGACACCTTGGACAGGTCCCATGTCCGTCACAGGGACACATAGAGACAAAGGAGACAAACAACCATTGACAATTTAGAGTTACCGTCGAACCTAACATGCATATTTTTGGTCAGTGGAAGGAAACCGGAGTACCTGGAGGGGAGAACATCTAAACTCCACCCAGAGAGGCCCCAGGCCATGAAGTGGTCCTGTGGTACCATCTCTGTTATAGAGTATAACATATATATAACATTACATAAAAGTAATAAAAAAGAAAAAAATATATTAAAATGATGAAAATAATGAAAATCAGTCATTGCTTCTGAATTTTTGTTCAACAGAATTAAACATAAATTAATAAAATTGGCCTTGACCATTTTTTAGCTGCGTGTTTTGGGTCATTATACTGTTGGAGGAGCCATGACCTGTGACTGAGCACATTTAGCTCCAGAATGACCTGATAGTATTTAGATTTCATTGGACCCTGAACAGATTCAAGACACCCTGAGTCAGATGCGGAACAGAACCGAGCCTCCTCCAGTTGTTTTTTTATAGATGTTTCAGTTTTGGCTCTGTGAACAGAAAGCTCCAGTTTTGTCTCGTCTGTCCAAAGGACATTCTCTCAGAATTCTCTCTTGCTTTTTGATTATTTGGTGTCCTCCTTTCATTGCCTCAAACAGCTACAGATGGTACAATCTGAGACAGGCTGACAGAAGTGAGGCTACCATCACACTGGTACAACTGAACCCTCTGACGACCAGGTGAAGTGTCTTGCCCAAGGGTACAACAGCTGAGAGCAGAGCAGGGGTTTGAACCGGCAACCCTCCAGTTACAGGACGAACCCCTACCTCCTAAGCCAACACCACCCCAATTATCATCAATTATCCTCCTGCAGCCACAGCCAGGGAGGTTGACTCCAGTACTGTGGACCTTAAACTTCTGAATAATCTGAGACAACTCTGTCCTCCATGTTCAGTGAGTTGCACACTATAATACCAAACAGCGCTGAGACTACATGCAGATTGACTGATTATGAAATTGAAAAGTATTTACCATTAATATCTTACGTCTATCCTTTTTATTACTTTGGGTTTTTTTTATAATTCTGTTGAACCAAAATTTAAAAGCAGTGTTTGATTTTGATTCATGGATTTTTTTTAGTTGTTTTCTCAATTGTCAGTTCAAGTTATTTCAGTAACTTTTGTGGGTTTTTCTTAAACAAAAAGGAACTGATTTATGTCTACATATTCTCACCCAAGTTAGGATTTGAATTCAGTCTAATTTGACTGCCTTGTGAGATATACTTAGACAAACTTAACAACCTTATAGATATGATTACTTTGATTTATTGCCAAATAAGCCCAGATGTAATTTACCTCAATAACGGACCATACCAATAACCTGCTTACAAGTCTCATGGAAGAACAATGAAAAACCGTCATGAGGGATATATGTAGGCAAGTGTAACGTGACATTAGTGCTATAAACTAGAACTGCCAGTAAAGCCTTACTGTAAGGCACATATGTCAAACTCCGTTCCTCGAGGGCCGCTGTCCTGCATGTTTTAGATGTGGTCTTGCTTTAAAACACCTGGTTTAAATGGATGACTTGTTGCCATGCTCCTGAAGAACTTTATGATTTGGTGAGGAGCTAATAAAACCATTTGAATCAGGTGTGTTGGAGCAGAAACACCTAAAACCTCCAGAACAGCGGCCCTCGAGGCCTGGAGTTTGACACTCCTGCTGTAAGGGATTGCATAGGTCTTTATGACCCATCTGGGCTGGTAAAACTCAATCATCTTCTTCAGTGTCGTCATATTATAGAATAAATTTTGAAATGTTAGCATCTTGAACGGGTTTACTCACCAAAAGTTTTCATTATAGTCTTCTACTAAATATAGACATCTGAATAAAATACCATTTGTTGTCATTTCAACCTCTTCAGACACTTTCATAGAGTTGGAGCCAAAGTGATAGCATTTAAATTATAAATAAACACCAAATAAACAGTTAATTGGGATGCTTGGAAATGTTTAATAAAACATCATAACTTTAAGCTAATACATTTGGAAAAACTTTCTCTGAATAAATAAAACGTTTCACCACAAAGGACATCAGGTGGTCTACATGAATGTCTCCTGTAGTAAAAATACAGTACTTCAAAATTACAAGTGTAGTATTCCAATTTCACTTCCTAATTCAATACGAGTGATCTATTTCAACTATAACAAAAAGATCTAAAGTGCAAAAAGACTATCAAAAACAATATTTACCTTATAAAAATTTATGTAAAAAATTATTAGTCGGTCGTTAAAGTTTTCTTCAGGTTTAATGTCCAGTGTGAACAACAAGCACCGTGGGTCCTAACTATAACAATGTGTCAGATTTTGGTTTGTGTCCCAGTATTCAGGACCCCTGCCATAAACGGGGGGCATCCAAAGATCGTGTCTCAAGGAATGGGGGGGTCTGCCGCGGGGCCGGTAGCCGTAGTGCGGCCGAGGGAGGACAGGACCTTTGCTTGGTACCATTTTTTTAGGCTGCCACGAAGGAGCTGCTGGATTCATGACCTGAAAAGAGAAATGATAAGTGAATTCAAAAAAGTGCTCTTAAAAGAACAAGCAAAGCAAGAACAGATTTAGTTCCTAAACCTAACATAAAAAGGGTGTCAACACATTACAGAATTTTAAAATGATATGTCTGTACCCAGAAACACCCTCACTCCGCACAGTTTGATGCTACACAAAAAAAAAAAAACAACAACGAAATAATTCTGATCAGCAGGGCTCAGGCTGTTTCAACAACCAACTCTGGGATTTTAAAGTGAAAAGCTCTACAGCATCAGTGAAAATTAAACAGCAACTTTTTTACTGCCCACAGTTGAAGGGTGTTGTTTTTGGCTTCGTCTGTGTGTTCATTAGCAAAGTATTTCATGAACCACTGGATAAATTTAATGAAACTGTCAAAAATTAATCACCGGATGCACATGTACAACTGATTACCTTTAGCTATCAACACAGATCAACATGGCCGCTTCAGCTAATCGAACATACCAAACTAAAAATGGCAATGACTCAGCTACCACAATAAATTTTAGCTCATTATCTGTAAAAAGTCATTCACTACACAGATTGAACATAGTTGTTTTTAAAGATTTGACCAAAACAGCTATAACTCTGTCACTCAGTCTAAAGCTCTGCCATGAAAGGCGGCGGGCGATAAGCATTACTTCAAGAAAGGCTAGGTCTTTAATTACATCTGTGTTTTTATACCTGATAAATAACTTAATCAGTTAGCAACTTTAAGAAAATATCTAAATTGTTTTTTGTACAGTGGTGCTGATGGAAAACAAAGCAATAAAACATTACATTTAAAAAAACAAAACAATGCATAAACAACGTGTTTTCAGACTTCGGTAAAGTAAAACAGTAGTTTGATGTTTCTGTAGGTAAAATATGAAATAACTCTTTGCCATTTCTTGAAATAAATATCCAGTATAGAAGTAGGAGTTTAAATCAGAGTCAGGAAGATTTTAAATTATTGTTCAGATAATTCATGCTAACTTTTACAAGCAAAAAAATGTGATGCCTAAATGTAGTCAAGGGCAGATCCTCCTTTAAATTGTGGCCAAATGTTGTGCATTTTATTGTTACTTCAGTCTCTTCTGCAGACTTATTAGAGATTTCTGCCTTTGCCGTCCTTACAGCTGTTCCTGGACAGTTTGTCTCCTGCTGTTGTTGCAGAAATGTGATTACATGTCATTTGTGTCAGAAGTAGTTTATGTTCAAAGGACGATGCCACGTTTTCATTAAAAACCCAAGCCGGTCAACTTATGGATGGTCTGCTTGTTTGTTTACTTTTTAAATAGTTACAGATTTCAAAAAGCGACACCAAGCTGCCTAAAAAGCAAACAAAAAGATGACGACACATCCAGCACAGAATCATACTACCTGGTGAGCCCAACGCCTGCTGGGGATGGTAAGGGGGGAAGTATGTGTGCTTTCCTCATCAGAAGAAGAACCAGAGTGGTAGTCTGACGTCACCCTCTCCAGAGCACTGGTCACCTTCTTCGCAACATCTTTGTCATCCTCATCATCACCGCTGAAAGTGGCAACTGAGAAGCATGGATTCTGCTCCCCGTACCTAGCAGTTAGAAAAGACAAGACGTCAGCGGCCGTTTTTCACGATCACGGGCCGTTTTGCTAACAGAAGGGGTTGATTCCAGTAGTTACGGGCAAAGTTTTAAAAACAGCTCCTCACATTCAGTTAGCGCTCTGAGTATGTGTTGTGAATGACTCTCGGCAACTACCACATCAAATTTGAGCTCAATATCTGTAAAACTGGCTGAGTTAGAGGCATTTTTTGTATTTGCTAAGGACACTGAGCTGTGTCGGCCATATTAAATGGGCTCCAGAAGTTACATGATTACTTTCTAAGAGTTTAAATAAAATCCGCCCACTGGTTTGCAACACAGAGCTACAGACAAATAAACACATAGGCAAAAACATTATCACCCGCCGCTTAAGGAAAAAAGGTCAAAGGTCAAGCCTCACCTGCAACAAACCTCTCCGGGGTCCACCCACAATGTGAGCTCACGAGGCAGACCCAGGTCACCATATTTCACCCCGCTCTCCCGGCTGGCCCGGAGGAGCTCTGGATCCTGCCTCTGGAATATGTTCACCCGGATGCACCTGTCAAGGTAACAGAAACACCTTCAGACTCCCAAAACATCAGCTTTATTCGTTTACACCACAGAGGACCCGCCAGACTTCCAGCAGGTCTGGAACATTATAAAGACAAACACCTGTATGCCTGCCCTTTGCTGGGGTTTTCAGGATACCAGTGCCCCTTGAACTTCTCCTGCAGAGCCACGGCCAGTCGCTCCACAAACAGCTCCACCTTGTGAGATTCCAACTTCTCCCCCTTTTTCACAAGCCTCTTCAGAAAGAACACCACTGCTGCGATCTCCCGCCTCATATTTCACATGTGTTTCATAACGAAGGGGAAGCTTCTGCAAGGAATGCAAACATGCATAACAAAGATGAGTCTTTCTGTGTTTAATTCATTTGCTTTAGGGCACTCCTTTTCATTGTTTTGCTGTTGTTTTATGTTCATTTCACTAACCAATTCCTTTGCTTTTACTTCCTGTACAACAATTGGTTTTGAGAAGCCAGGATAAATAAAAACATACATACTTTGAAATACTGCCTGCAGATTAATTGAACAAAATACGAATAAACAATACTTTCTTTTAGTAACCCTTCCTTTCAATACTTGCTACTGAAAACATGAATTGATTATTCAGTGACTTGTGTTGTTAGGGTAGCTCTACACTGGTTTTAAGCTAATAAAATGGGCTTCAGTTAACGGTCCAGCTCATTATGCCCCAGAAAGGCGGGCGATGACGCACAGGTTCCGTTTTATCACGTAGAGCCACACTCCACAACAAGGCTAGCTGCGTTCAGCTAACTAGCTAGCTTCACAGGCTAACGCCTAACCTGGAGGGCAAGGAAATGTATTTGAAAAATCGTAATTAGGATGATAGCTTTGGCGGTAATCCTAACTCCTTCGTGAACAGATTAAAAAAAAATATCTTCCCGGAACGATAATACAAAGGTTTTAACACTGACGAAACCGTTAACGTGCTACGTTAAAGCTAACAACAGCCTCGTGTTGTCAACGCAGTAACAAAATAAAAACGCACCGCTGGAAACTGCCGTACGATCTGGTTATATATCGACAAAATAAAAATATTAAAAGGTCACAAACTAAATAAAAATAAGACCAGAAGATATAAACCTAGATTAATTTACCTTTACCATACGACGTCACTCGGAATGTGGAGTAAAACTGAATGGATTGAAGTTGGCAACAGAAGAAAGAGCCCAATGATGACTCCACCTATTTCAACATAAACCCCGCCTTCCCTCTATTTTGATTGGTTAAACGTAGCTTTGTAGTTCACTCATTGGTTTAGTAGAACGCCAGTAAGTGTGTGACTCATCTGTTGTGACTCATTTTGTTGCTGTGTTGCTGTGTCGTTTTTTTCTTTCTTCCGGTGATTGTATCCACGGGTGTAATGTCACTTCGAAAAATAAAGTAGCCAACCCTGGTTTACATAAACCATAGTATTAATCGAAAACGCCGTTTTGAGCGCGTGAATTAAATTTTTAGTGTAGAAATATTATTTTTTAAATTAGACTCATTTTGACCACAAGATGGCGCCATGCGTTTGCTCACCACTTCTAGCTACTAGACTTATGCAACGTGTGGCGCAGGAGTGTAAAAGTTACAGTAACAGAAGCACTAAGGATATATACCAGTGTGCAATCAGACCAACAAGTTGTCATATCATGACAAAAAAATATTACACTTTACATTAAACAACCAGACAATGACTCATCGCTTGACTTTGTTTTTAAATTCTAAAACATTAGGCTTCTCAAACACAAACATCACCTACTTCACCTTTTCTGCTTTTAGTAAACACCTGGATTCTAATGATGTTCTATCCCATACACACTAAAATAAGCACACACTACTATTTAACATATCCCGACAGACTACAATAAATACAAAAATGGTATGTTCATGTATTTGAGGTATAAAATGATACCTCAAATATATTCTAGTTAGAAATCAAATTCTTATAAGCTATGCTTTTTTTCTTGGTGGCATTTAAGTAAAATAAAAGGGACATGTTGATGATGTCATTTCATTTTATTAAAAACAAACAAACAAATCACACAATGCTAAGGTCCATTACACACTCGATAAATAGAACGTAAAACACCAAACAACACAAATGCAGCAGTGGTCAAAATTAGAAACGGACAGTCAAGCCAGAATGGACGTGAGAGTGTACCGGATGTGCTTACATTTTCAGTAAATGAAAACGAGACCACAAATATGAGCCAACCAAAGACACAGAGCCTGGTTTTCCTGCTGGGTAGAGACAGGCCCAGACACGTTCTAACAGCATACCAAACACACAGCATTCATTGGGGAAAAAAAAACAGCGCAAACAAAATTAACAAGTAAGGATTTAATGGTTTGAAAATCTGCATTTAAAGGACAATTAAATTATCCATAAACACTCAAGCATACTAAATACATTTATCCAAATAAAACAATTATTACCGTTTCAAATGGAGCTAAAGCATTTAAGACCCTAAAAGGGTCAAATACATCTAATCTCTTACAAAGAGAGCACATACACAGACAGTGCTGCGTTTTTCTAAACAACAAATTGTTTCCAACCTTGTTTTTCCCATTCAAAGCTTACAAAACTCCAGTTCTGTGGTCAAATAGCAAATATTCTCACTCAATAAGGCTTCTGATTTATTAGTCTGTATCTTGCATAGAGTCCAAACGTCTGTCTTTGTTTACCTTTGTTCAAAAGTTGGGGACTTTGATAGGCACAGAAGACCAAACTGCCCTGTTCGTATTGCTATAAATCAACTCATCTCTCGAAAGGATAATATCAAAAAGCTAACACTGATCATGAAAGACAGGAAAAACGGACCATAAAGCATACTCTATACACTCAAAAACAAATCGTTTCTGCAATACCTTCAGAGCAAAACTCAGTCTTGTCGATTTTAAACTCAGTTTGGTATTGAATCGTCATCTGTTGCTGTCAAAAGCTTGTGGTTCATGTCGAACATACAGAACAAAAACACTTTGGTTTGGCAGCATGATTTCATTTTCAGTAGTTCATGTTTTCCTCTTCTGACAGTGCTCATTCAGTGAAAGGCCATCCATAAAGGTAGCATCCCGCTGGGCTGCGACTGCTGGGGATTAGTTTGTGAACGACATTTGTGAGGGAGGCTCCAAAACGTCTCGAAACATTCGCAGGGTGTCTCAACCTCCTCACGTGAGTCTCACAGGCTTGAACTGCGAACATATTCCAGAAATCTGCACCACAAATTCTCTCTTAAAACAGTCACAGATTTGTCATGGGTGTACGTAAACCTGCTCTAAAAACCACAGATTTTAAATAATAATTTGAAAACACCGGTCCAAAGCTGCTTGTCTTCACTAAAGTGTACTCCCGTAGATTAACTCAGAAATGTAGGGGCGGGCGGCTGCCAAGTCGGTTACAAAGTGAGCCGAAGCCGGTGTGGCGTGGGTGGAGACGAGCAGCAGAATGATGTGCACGGCCACAAATACAGCTGTGTGAGCTACGTACATGAAAACAGGCCATGCTTTTCAAAAACCGACAGCTCAAAATGACTCGCTAGTCGTTTGATTGCAAACACTCAGAAATCAGGGAGAATTAGTCCATTTTCTCGCAATTTTGATTTGCCAACAGTGACGGCCCAGTGGGATACTACCTTAAAGACTTGTGCTTGATGGCTACATGACAAATACCAAACAGTTTTATACTGAATATCAAGTAAATCCAAACAGTAATAATAGTTACAAAAACACTAAATGTAAGCTTTAAATAAAACCTCTCTTTAAGCCACAGACGTGTTTCCATTTGCTGCTTATAGTTCCAACTCTTACAAGTTTCTGAATCCTCACAAAATGATTAAAAAATTAAAAATATGACCAGCTGGTATATGGTTCTTCTAAAATGCACATATTCAAGGATCTTTGCTTGCTTTTTTTTGTTTTGCACTGGTGTTTTGGAGTATCAGTTCTAAGCATTCTTGTGCTCTCCTCCAGATTAAAACTCACCGGTGACAATTAAAATGTTTCTATTAAAATTACACTTTCATCAGAATTGTTCGCAATTGTTTCAGTAGCTGTAGCCAAATGTATCGATTTCATTTACAAAGTCCCAAATATTTCAGGGGATCAGTTTTGTTTTTTGTTTCTTTTACAAACTATCAGGCCCAAATGTGAGCAGTTTCAGGCCAGCCCAAAGACTGACTCTGTTAGAGATTAACAGAAAGCTTCAACAGAATCCTCTAAAAATGAGATATGTGGTTTGATATAAAGCAGCGTAAAAGACCTTTCCTCACTACTTTCTACAGGAAATGATCGGACGACATTTGGAACAGCAGTGAGAAATGATACAACCCATTTGAATTTTACTGTATGACCTAATATATATATCTATATATAGATATATATATAAATAAAGGTAGAAATGTATCTATAGAAATAAAACAATAAGAACAGAATAATTACAGAGAATAAAAAAAGGAACTAAAAGTAAATAAAAATCTGCAAGCTTTTTCTTTTTCCCCTTGTTGTCCGTGAGGCATGCGTCCTCCTCCAGTTTCAAGGCCAGGAATGTCTGTGCCACCTTTAATTAATATGCAGCCTTGGTCCTTGGGTTGGGTGGAATTCAGGCCACGCGCAATTAATCTGCAAACCACCATAAATCCTTGCATCATCACTGCAACCAGGAAAACAGAGAGGGTCAACCAAAGCCCTTAATGCTGCGCTAATGCAGAGTTACTGACCCAATGTCATCATAGTGTTGGAAGAGTCAATCACTATCCAGGTCTTTTTCAGGCTGGCTACATCCCATAAGCTGAAGAATTCAACTTTGTCCCAGCGGCGGGTTCAGAAAGTCTGTCCTCCGACCCGCTGCCATCCTCCAGTGTCTTATTTACTCCACGGCCGCGCCGCTGTTGTTGGCCTTCACCCCGGCCCTGCTGATGTGCAGCCAGGGCAGTTTGGCACAGTTCTTAAAGAGCTGCTCGATGGCGACGTGACGCACGTGCAGCTCAGACGCCAAGGCGTCCTTCTCCTGCACGGCCGCCGTCAGCTCCTCGAAGACCTCTGTGGAGACAAAGAGCAGCAGGAAATAGGTGTCAGCGCCTCACTCACACACAAGGTCAGCTTACAAAACAATAGAAAAATGGATGAAGGAAAAAAAAATCCTCTTTCCTGTAGGGGCAGTGAAGTAATTGTTTCACTCATACCATAAATGACACTAAAGATAAAGAAATATCAGGACTTTGAACCCTGATTGTGAATTAAATAAGTGTTAAAACTCTCATAGTAATGGCTGCGTTACATCAGCCATCAGTTCAGTTGATTTGAAAAATAAAATGAATAAATAAAAAATTATGTGTCGCAAGTAAATGCCTAGCATGCCTTGAAGGAATGCTTGATCAACCGCCGTCTTTCATGCCAGAGGTTTAAATTAGGATTATTTTATGAGTAGAAATGACTGAGTTACAGGTGTTTTGGTCAAATCTTGTAAATACGCTATGTGCAACCTGAAGGGACATCAAGTTGAGGGTGTTTCTCAGCTACTACCACACCAAATTTGAGCTAAATGTCTGTAAAATTGGCTGAATTAGTCATTTGTGTTTTATCTAAGGTCAGATGGCTGTGGCGGCCATCTTGAATTAGGCTGACTCGGAATGTTAACTAGTCATAGATGGACATTCAGTGATTACTTTCTGAGAGTTATAATAAAATCAGTCCAGTAATTCACAAGATATTTTGCTAACAGTCAGTCATAATTGACTCCAATATTTATTATTAGCAAAGGTTTTCAAACCAGCGATAATAAGAGTCACTTTAACACCAGATGTGATGGATCAGCAGGTTAAAGCAGTGGTGCTGCGGGCGACTGACCCCTTCTAAGGTGAGAACTAAATTCTAAGAAATTGTCTAATAAAACAACAACGGACAAAGTGGGAGTGAGGATACGACTAACTGTTTTCTGTTTTGTGTGCAACAGTATGAGGTCATCACTGTTGTCATGTTTTATATTTCAATAGTCCCCACATGCTCTCTGTTGGAGACAAACTGAGACGCCCCCCTCTTCTTTTTCAGCCAAGCCTTTTGTAATGTGACCTGAATGTGGTTTACTTGATGAAAAATGCATGAACCTTCTCTGGAAAAGATGCGCTCTTGATGTTGTTGTCCCAGAAGGAGAGATGGGCATTTCCAACAGCACCGACACAACCCTGAACCATTCCCAAAGGAAAACACGCTGCTCCTGTTCTGTGGTTTTGCTGATCAGTTTAGGGATGTCCAACTTATGATGCTAACTTTCCACCTGAACCCAGATGTTGTAATTTCTAAGTTTCTAATCGGAAAAACTAAATTGAAGATTAATATACAAGCTGGTGTTATACACTGCTATCAGCATGTGTTGCTGATATTACTTAGTCTGATCACTAATCAAAGCAATGAGCTGGAACACAGATTCAACTTTTCACCCTTCAGTCAAACACGACGCAGCATTAAAGATCACTTTGTCCAAACAGTCAAATTCCTTCAAATGCTTTCAATCATCTCCTCATTTCCACTGCAGAAGGTCAGACACACTAATCTCGTTCAAACTTTCTTTGTGGAAAAGCTTTTAAACACTTCATTTATTTTATCTCCTTAACAATTTAACATTTACTGATAATTGCTTTGTACTAAATCATGATTAGATTCATCTGATGGGTTTTTTTTTGGTTAAAATAGTAACTTTTTTTGGTCTAATTTATAGCCCTAATCAGCCCCAGAATGTGCTGGAGGCCTGAAATGGATGAAAGAATGTACATTTTACAAAACAGAAATCATATATTCATCCCTTCTGAAATACTGTCGCCTCGCAGTAAGAAGGTCACAGATTTGACTTGTGGCTGAGTCCTCTCTGTGTGGAGTTTACATGTTCTCCCCAAGGATGTGTGGGTTTACTCTGGGTGCTACAGTTTCCTCCAACAGACCAAAAACATGCATGTTAGTTTAACCGGTAACTCTAAATTGTCTTTCGGTGTGAGGAACATGAACAGTTATCTGTCTCGATTGTCTCAATGTGTCCCTGTGATGGACTGGTGACCTGTCCAGGGTGTTCCACCTTTTGCCTAACGACAGGAGACAGGCACCAGCTCCCTACAACCCTGGACAAGCAAGTAAAGAAAATGAACAGATTGTTCTTTTTATTTTTTGTCCATCTTGTCCCAACCTTTTACCAATTTAAGTTTGTATTATACAAAGTATATAAGTAGCTGAATAAAATTAACAGTGGCGTTTTAAACAATGGGACGACATACAGCTTCTCACTGACAGCAGGGGATTTAAAATGGAAAAACTGTCAAATGTAACATAAAGAAAAGAAAATATGAAAGGATCTGCTTAATAAAAGTGGCATTAAAGAAACAACTTACTCTGAATCTGCTTCAGTAGCTGGCTGTTCAGCTGATGGAGCTCATCCACATTCATTTTAGCCACTAAAAAAGAAGACATTTTTATTTACAGTGAGAAGCTCCCAGTTATTACATATCCCAAGCACAATGACAAATAGTGTGACTAAAACACCCCCAAAAGCTATTTGCTGTACAATTTCTGTCTGGCCATTTGTATCGCTTTATGTGTAATGAATGAATGAGCGTGTGCGGCACCATTATGACACAGAACTCAACATTGTGATGGATGATATTTTTCACTGGCCCTAACCCTAATACACATATAAAAGATTGTAAATGGTGTGTGCCCGTGAACTGCATGTTGTTGTTGTTTTTTTTTTTTTAAATCAACACCACTTTAAAAAAGGGCTTGCTAGAGCCTCTGCAAAATCTGCTGTAAAGCTGTTTCAGTGGAAATGAAACAAAATACAAGGAGAGTCAATCTTCAGGTTAGAGGGAAATGTTCTCCTCTCTAATGACATTGCAGAAAAATATGAAGATGAAGGACAGAGTGATTATATATTTAGAGAGATATGAGATTCAGAGACGAGACACTTCATTTCTGTTGGTGTTTTACATTATTCTCCCCTGAAAAAAAACAACAACAAACAAAAGAAAAACCTCCACCACCACTTCAGACATGTAATGAGAAACCAAACATTAGCTCAATGTGCGATA
This sequence comes from Kryptolebias marmoratus, assembly GCF_001649575.2. Lineage (NCBI taxonomy): Eukaryota > Metazoa > Chordata > Actinopteri > Cyprinodontiformes > Rivulidae > Kryptolebias > Kryptolebias marmoratus. Next base: position 21,979,795 of record NC_051442.1, read on the forward strand.
TGTGCCTACATTCATCTCTGCTGTGGCCCTGGTGTGTGAGCTGCGTCTGCCCTCCTGATGACTGCCTCCGGCCGTGCACGCCCCTCCTGCCGTCACTGCTCCAAGCGTTAGACTGCGACTCGTGCAGCAGCTCCACGTCCTCTGCCGTTTGACTTTCCAGCATCCTCATTGTGTATTCAGGCAGCCCCGCGGCTTTGCCCCTGTCCCAGCAGGGGGCGTAGCGGGGCACCTGGGCGTCAGTCTGTGGCAGCAGCTTGCGGTCGCTCTGCTGGCTGTAACAAAGAAGCTTTGGCCCTCGTCTGGGGCAGCTGTTGGAGGAGACAGAGTCTTTGTTCTGAGCAAACTGGATGATACGGTTCAGTTTCTGGCTGAGGGCCAGCTTCATGCCCTCATAGGCACTTCGGGAGACCTTGGAATGGGACAGCTTCTGGTTGGCAATGAGGTGGCATTTCTCGAAGCAGTCTCTGTGGCCACGGAGGGACTTTGAGTGCAACAAGGTAGCAGAGGAGACACCTGCAGTCAAACAGACAAAAGGCAACGAGTCAAGATGGTATCACACAGTAAGAAGAACCATTTTAGACACTGTCAAATATAGTAGATCTACAAAGATTTCTTAAATTCTTAAACAAAAAAAGGACAATAAAGTCAAACATTTAAAAGGGCAAACAGAAATAAAAAGTGTTATTCTGAACTATTAAACAACTAAGTTTTATTAACCCCTGAACTTCATTGTTCTCATTTGTTCTTTCATTATTGTTGTTACCGTTTTCTCTCAACTCTAAGCTCTGCACAAGAATTATATCAAATATAGCTATTAAATAATAAATATCAGGTATACAATCTCATGGCATGATGAATCTCACACATACAATCTTTCCAGCTTTTTTATTTAAAAAAATCAGAACCAATATCTTCAGTAGGAGAATGATGTTATACAATTAAGGCTGCATTCACTCAAGCATGACAATCATTTTTGCTGGATTTTGCAGTGATTACAAGTCACATCTAATACAGACAGCAAGTAGAACAGCTCCAAAATAAACTTCCACTAAACTGGGCTAGTTTTATAAACAAAGGGAAACTGAAGGTGAAAGAACAAGAGTATAAACCACACCTTGATGTGTGTGTGCGTGTGTGTGCATGTGTGTGAGAGAGAGAGACAGCAGATGAAACTACAGAGGGACTGAACTTTACAGGCAGCCGTGTGGTTTGCTTTCTTTCTTCTCATGGCCTACATTTCTCAGCAGACAAGCGTACGTGTTGCAGCCTGACATGAGATTAATCACTGGTGTTCGTAGATTTAGGAGCCCATTTCAGCAGGTTTACCTTGCAAGCAGCAGTCTGCATTTTCCCAGGACACAGACGAGATTGATCATGGTCATTACCATCAACAGGCTTCATGAATGGAGAACAGGACCTTTCAAAGTTATGCACATCCCACGCAGATATGTGTAGGAACAGGAACATGCCATCTCATACCATCTAAAATGGTGATGCCAGAGATACAACAAACAAAACAGACCGCTGGTCAAACCACAAGCAGAATGACTACACAAATGCTTGGTTTGTGCAAACTCCGGGTAAAGAAACTTGCCTCTATCAATATTTGGATAATTTATCACTCAGGGACCACAAAGACACAAAAGTGACTCACAATTGTGATGAGAAATCACTCAAACTTCGCCTCTTCCTCTTGTCTTTTGATTAGACAATTAAATTTAGCACATTATCGCCACCTGTGGCTGCAGTGAGAACTGTGGACTCCTGAGTGGAAAGCTGTGGTTCAGCTGACCTATGAACACAGGCAGCTGTTTACACACATGCAGAAAAGCCCCGAACAAATACGCCTCTGGCTTAACAAAAACAAGTCTTGCTCAGTGAAGTCTGTAGTGGAGTCAATTCCAAAACAACAAGTTCTGAATGACCATTACTGTTTTAGTCTCAAAACTTTCACGATTGAACATGATTACCAACTGAAACAAAGGCAAAATAAATAAATAAATGCTGCCATACAGTAACATCTGGCTTCAGAGAGTAACAGGAACATGTTTGCTCAGCAGGAATTTATCTGCTTCAGCTTCGATCAGCATCAAAGGGAAAAAAAATCCCATGCTCTCACCAATTTCTGCTGATGATGCACAGCTTGATGCTGCTGAAGTGGTCAGAGATCACTTTTTCCCCTACAGAAACACATGTTTACTGTTTGCAACATCCGGCAGACAAAAAGGGATAAATCCATTTTAACTTTCTGGAGGACAGCTTTCAGTCCCGGTGTGTGTTGGGCTCACGTCTGTTCAGTCCAAAATAATAAAGTAGCCTAATTATCTCAGAAAGTCTGATGATCACAAACTGTGGCCCTCGACAGACTGAACAATTTAAACACCATGGGGATTTTCTCAGGGATCTAAACAGATTTCAGTTTTCATTTCCACCAATGTCTCAGGTAAGGGTAGATCCTTCACTGAAGCAACTTGGTCGTCCTTGACCTCCTGGTGTTGGAGCTGCCACAGACAAGAAGGCCTTCTACAAAACCACAGAAGTGCAGATATGAAGCCTTTTCAGAACTGATGATGAAAAAACTTAGTTTGTGCACGTTCACTATCACTTGTTGCTATAGAAACCCAACAAATATGGAGCTGTTGGAAGTTTTTCCGTGTCTGTCTTGTTTCATTCGGATCCTATCATCATCAAACTTTGATCGCAAGCTAAAAACTGAGAGGAAATGGTAAACTATCAATGAGAGTAAAAAGTTTTAGGAGAATATTTAGTCAAATTAAATATGTTGTATATGTGGACATTCTCGCCACCTACTGGCCAGCATGAGTAGTTCAGTATTTTTGTTACAATGTGTGGATAGAGAAAAAAACCTATCTGTAGTAGTGACATCAGTAAAACCTAATGAAAAAGAAATCTGGTACATAATTGTCTAAGCTGCTAACTGCTTTCAGAAGTGTTATGTGCTAAATGATTTCAGATACAGTCTCTTAGTAAAGAACTGAGCAGCAAATTACACCAAAATATTGTTAAACAATATGGAGAAGCCACAAATGTACTTCAGTAATGTTATGTTCAATCCAAAATCTTTCACTAACAGGGCTTTTTTTCCCAGTCAAACCGTCACTCTTTGATTTCAGTGATTGTTTGTCAAACAATGGATAGTGTTTTGCTAAATGTTGTACAAATAGTACTTTTTTTTAAATTCCCAAAAACATGCGCATTTTACTTCCAGTTCTTTTCTTTAAAGCTTCATATTTTAAAACTCCAACAATCCCAATTAATAGCCCTGATCTAATTTAGGAGAGTCTGAGTTAACGGATCTTATTTGCATCAGTACGCTGTCTGGCTTTAGACCATTACACAACTGTGTGTTTGGGAATCCATTCTTAGCTTCTGCATATTTGTGTTTGGACCCAGAGTGCCTTAAAAAAAAAAGATTTTTCCAACGGATTAACCTTGTGAGGAAACCACATTATGTAACCAAAGTCTCTTTTGCATATATTTTACCCAACAGATGCTCAAAGTACGTTAGCTAATTACTGCAAGAGCTTTCTGCCAATCAGCCTGTTCAGTCTCAATCTTTAGACTAAAATGAAAGTCTTATATCCAGCATTAGTATATATAGCAGAGAAATTATTGGCTCACAACCAGGGCAGTGTGCAACCAGCCACAGACCTTACTCAGCCTAAGCAGCTTAGTGCTACGGTCTTTCATGGCTGCTCACATAAATGTAGACATATAAACAGACTATTCACTGGAGGTGAAGTCATCACTGTTTAGATATGACAACTAAAGATTATGCAAAGTGGAGACCGATACAATTTTTTACTTGTCTATATAAGGGAGGAGTCAAGTTAAACAAAAGAGTAAGAAGGAAAACATGTTTGGTTTGGTTTAACGAAGAAAACTCAAACATAACCAGTTGGTGTTATGGCTCATTTAAAGCCTGTAGGCAGCTCTAATGTTAGTATTGTAAATAATTCCACTGCACTAAATTCCAATCGCTCTGACCCTTATCTTTGCATGTTTGCGAGCCATAACACAGACCATTTTGTTTAAAATCCAAGCACAGTGAACCCAGTAATGTATCCGTCTTGCCTGGAGCAAACACGTGCAGACATCTGGTTTGGCTTCCAAGTAGAAAAGCTGGGCAAGGCTGGGCAAGGACACTGGATCCTTGACACACTCCAGAGGAGTGGGCAGTTGAGAGTAGGTACAAGCGGAGCAGTGATCATCAGTGGTGCCTCACAAAAACAGCTCACATGCTGGCCTTGTTAAGAAGGATTCTACAAGTTTCAACGACTGACAGGATGGAGGGCCGGCTCAGTGACTCGTGTGACCTTAACGGCCAGATTATTGTGATCATTAGAACAACAACTTGTAACAGGCCTGGAACTCCCAGCCCACGAGCAGAACTGAGGCCTTGTTTATATGACGCTGTTTTTAAGAGAAACTGGAACATTTCAGTTGCGTTTGTAACTGTTTGTGTACACAACACCAGCGATTGTATTCTCTCACACCAAAACCTTTTGAATCCAGGTCTCAGAGGGCAAGTTTTCGGAAACTCCTGACATCGCCTCAATGGAAAATGCAACTTATGTGAAATTGCGCATTCGCACCACGAACAGCTACAGTTGATAGTTTATCTGCGCTTGAATGAGTAGATGAACAGCAGTAACAATGGTGGAAAGCAGAGGGCTGTTTGTGTTGATCACTCTTTTCAATTTAGCAGAGCTTTTGATACAGGAAATATATGTACTACATCATCTCTTAGGACAGCTGTAGGTCCAAACAAATGTACTTGTACTGACCATTTTGGATGCAACACTGCTGTGTGAACGTGCCACATTTTCACATTCAACATCAGAAAATCTACAGCATTTCCAGGGGATTGTTTACGTGTAGACAGGGTCTGAGGAAGTGTTTTGGATGAGAGGTCAAATGTCTTAACAAATCAAGAGAAGAAATCCGGTTGCCTTCTGTTAAACCACTTAGGATGGTCTCACAGAGTAGTATGGTACAGCTCAGGAGGATGTGTGTCAACTACTTAAAAAAAAAGAACAACTCGAATACCAACACAGAGCTCACATAAATTAAAGTCGGCTCAGCGACACATGAACTCAAGACCACCTGTTAACTACTGCAAACCTCCACCCCCACAACACTTCTTACAAGAGCGGCTGCTATCATACAGATGCAGGAAACCACACCTACTAAACTGTCACTGAGGAACTGCTTTACAGTTTACTTGGAATACACTGGAGGATTACTGAGGCTTGCAAGAGACGCATGCACACATCTCACTTTACTTTCATCAACACAACAGAACATGTTACAGTAAAAGCCACAAAACAGCTGCATTTTTAAAATGGCTCCCTTAATTATGAGCCAATAATTTAACAAGCCAAATAGACAACAAGATACACAGGAAACACTAAAAATGCCAAATCTGACCTGAAATCACAGCTGGATGACTGGAAGAATCCAGGGGGTGGCAAATGTCACCTACAGTCTTTGTTAAGGAGTCAAGTCTGGATTCCCAAAGGTTTCCACAAGAAACAAATCTTTTTTGGAAATGGATTTAATATTGAGGATGCCTATAATAGAAGACATCATCAAACTACCCACTCAACTGAGGTTTACCGTGATATTTAGTCATATTTCTGTGATGAATAATCTTATCTTAACCAAAAGTTTTTAAATAACAAGGCAACTGTACTTCTGTCGAAGAGGTTTCACTTCCCATCTAGAGAGCTTTCTCAACTCAAAACTGGTGTTCGCACTTTCATGCGTGACCAAAGCATCTCTCTGTGAGCCAGACTAACAAAGACCCTAACGACTCTCCAGTGGGAGGGGAGTGAGTTAAATCTGCATGTGAATCTAGCTGCACAACGGAGCATCTCATGAATCTTAAAGCTTGGAACTCCACACTCTCTAAGTTTTGACTTGAGAAAGCTCCCCTGATGGGAAGCAAAAAGTCCCCAACTACAGAATAGAAGTCCAGCTGCTTTGTTTTTTAAATTCTTTTGTTTTTGCCATGTCCTGGATGACTGTGAATCCACACCAGCAACTTATCTTAAAGTTTGTGAGTGAATAGCAGCACTGACTTCATTTTATACTTGTGGCATTTTTGATGTTTTAGATTCAGGACTGTGCTAGCATACAGCTTTAAGACATTTATTTGGAATTATTTTTTATTACAAATAAATACTGCACTCAGTAGAGACTCCTTAAGATATATTTTTAAAATAAATTTAAGCTGGCACTACAGTTACAATTTGGTATTTTGACACATTTTGGTGTATTTAAGAATTCTCTTCACATTGGTCAAATTGTGAGAAAATAGTTTTTAGTAAAAAGTCATGCTTTGTGATGTATTTGATGCACGTGTAATGCATTGGATGTGTTGTAACTTGTATTGTAAATGTTCTGAGGTTGAAGGATGAGAAATTTATGCCCCTTTTCCACTGGCTCTATTTCAGAAGCCCCACTCTACTCTACTCTACTCTGCTCAGCTTGTTTTATTCGCTCTTTATGCTTGCATCTGGCCACACCCACGACCAATCAGTGAACAGGAGCTAAACTTGAGTCACCCACAAAACCAGGGTCGGCCCAGCTGGCCCTACTCCGTGGCAGGGACCAAAAAAGCAGGGACCGGCCTCGAAAAAAAATGCAAAGGTGTACGTTACTGATACTGACATGTCACCTCCAACAAGACGAATTGGAAAGACAAGTAATGGTAGCGCCTATCGCAAATAAAAGCTCCAGAAGCACATCAAATAACCATGGCAGTGCAAACACAGCATTAGCAGAGCGTAGCATTATACTGTGTAATGGTACTGTTGGGTCAATGATGTGCTACTTCTGTATTTAGAGCATATGTGTGATGCTTCAAAGTTGCTAATTTTTCAACAGCAACCTGAAGTAGTTGGAGATCACGCTATGTGTTTGCTGTGATGTTATTTTCTTACAGCCATGTATTTTAAAAGACACCACAGAAGCACAGTCCGAACATGCAGAAGTGAGACAGGAGTATAACATTTTTAAAAAGGAACCATTTATTGTAGCCAGCTAGTGTTTAATACAAGGGCTCAGCAGAGTTAAACACACAATAGAGTCAGTAAACTCAGGACTTCAGCTGTGTTCAGTCATACAGCTGCAACGGAGAGCAACATATTAGGGTGAAAAGTTCACCCACAATAACTGAGCTGTTTACAAGATGGTGCAACAATAGCCCATCATGCAGAGCAGTCACAGTCAGCACCAACCGTTGTGTCGCCACCTTTTTGCTGTTTCTTCATTTCCAAGCAAGCAGGTAACATTACGAGGTCTCAGCAAAAAAGAAAGACCATTCGCATTATGTAAGCATTTACAAGAACACTGCTGGGCTTTAGCTGAACACAGCAGCAGCTCGCTCGTCGTGTCTGAAAGGAGACTGAGACAACCAAAAGGAAAAACGTTCAGTGTGAGAGGCTTAAACCAATTTCACACATGAGGTTTTTTTCCTCATCTGACAGCAACTGAATGTGTCCATGTTGGGTTTGAATGCTCCTGCTGGTGTTCTTCCAAAACATTTTGTGGTAAATTCTGCCTGGCTTGGATTTAATAAGCATGCGCATCAATTCCACCACGGAAACCGTAGCAGTCACATGAATGTACCATATCAGTGGGTTAAGTTAGCTCCTGATCAGCTGTTTACAAGAATCTGACAGATGGTGTTACAGTGGTGTGAAAAAGTGTTTGCCCCCTTCCTCATTTCCTGTTTTTTTGCATGTTTGTCACACTTAAGTGTTTCGGAACATCAAACCAATTTAAACAATAGTCAAGGACAACACAAGTAAACACAAAATGCAATTTGTAAATGAAGGCGTTTATTATTAAAGGAGAAAAAAAATCCAAACCATCATGGCCCTATGTGAAAAAGTGATTGCCCCCTAAACCTAATAACTGGTTGGGCCACCCTTAGCAGCAACAACTGCAACCAAGCGTTTGCGATAACTTGCAATGAGTCTTTTACAGCGTTCTGGAGGAATTTTGGCCCACTCATCTTTGCAGAATTGTTCTAATTCAGTTACATTAGAGGGTTTTCGAGCATGAACGGCCTTTTTAAGGTCATACCACAACATCTCAATAGGATTCAGGTCAGGACTTTGGCTAGGCCACTCCAAAGTCTTCATTTTGTTTTTCTTCAGCCATTCAGTGGTGGACTTGCTGGTGTGTTTAGGATCATTGTCCTGCTGCAGAACCCAAGTTCGTTTCAGCTTGAGTTCACGAACAGATGGTCGGACATTCTCCTTCAGGATCTTTTGGTAGACAGCAGAATTCATAGTTCCATTTATCACAGCAAGTCTTCCAGGTCCTGACGCAGCAAAACAGCCCCAGACCATCACACTGCCACCACCATATTTTACTGTTGGTATAATGTTCTTTTTCTGAAATGCAGTGTTCCTTTTACGCCAGATGTAATGGGACACACACCTTCCAAAGAGTTCCACTTTTGTCTCATCGGTCCACAGAATGTTTTCCCAAAAGTCTTGGGGATCATCAAGATGTGTTTTGGAAAAATTGAGACGAGCTTTAATGTTCTTTTTGCTCAGCAGTGGTTTTCTTCTTGGAACTCTGCCATGCAGGCCATTTTTGCCCAGTCTTTTTCTGATGGTGGAGTCATGAACACTGACCTTAACTGAGGCAAGTGAGGCCTGCAGTTCTTTGGACGTTGTTGTGGGGTCTTTTGTGACCTCTTGGATGAGTCGTCGCTGCGCTCTTGGGGTAATTTTGGGCGGGCGGCCACTCCTGGGAAGGTTCACCACTGTTCCATGTCTTCGCCATTTGTGGATAATGGCTCTCACTGTGGTTCGCTGGATTCCCAAAGCTTTGGAAATGGCTTTATAACCCTTTCCAGAATGATAGATCTTAATTACTTTCTTTCTCAATTGTTCCTGAATTTCTTTGGATCTCGGCATGATGTGTAGCTTTTAAGGATCTTTTGGTGGACTTTACTGTGTCAGGCAGCTCCTATTTAAGTGATGTCTTGATTGACAACAGGTGTGGCAATAATCAGGCCTGGGTGTGGCTAGAGAAATTGAACTCAGGTGTTAAAAACCACAGTTATAGTATATTTTAACAAGGGGGGCAATCACTTTTTCACACAGGGCCATGATGGTTTGGATTTTTTTTCTCCTTTAATAATAAACGCCTTCATTTACAAATTGCATTTTGTGTTTACTTGTGTTGTCCTTGACTATTGTTTAAATTGGTTTGATGTTCCGAAACACTTAAGTGTGACAAACATGCAAAAAAACAGGAAATGAGGAAGGGGGCAAACACTTTTTCACACCACTGTATATAAATAACAGTGCTGTCCAAGCTTTCCTCTTCTTTTGTTCTACACAATAATTAGCTGCAGCAGAGTTGTTATTTTCTCAGCAATTAAGCCAAATGAATGAAAGAAACCTTTGATTAAATACTTTTAAGTGACAGATGACGATCTGCTCTCCGTCTGACTGTATATCAATATTTTCAAATCGCTCCCGTCCACTGGTGTTTTGTAAACACTATTTGTGTTCTTGCTAGTTTGAGATTGATTTTATTTGCAAAACTAAAAAGCTAAAATGTAAATGGCATGCATGTTGTATTAGGAAATTTATTTAGTTATAATTACAATTTTATTTCCCAACAAATTACATTTGTAAGCATCTTATGTCCTTACATGCAACAACTAAAGAAAAGTTTTGATTCTCTCAGCTACAGAAAATAAAAGCTCTGATATCAAAGGCATTTAAAGGACGAGTTAGTGCTGGAAACTTACAAGCAGTCATAAAGGAGTCAACATCAAGAGAACTTCTTAGAATTTCATTTTCCTTTAGCCTGAAACAGGTTTTCCAGGGAACAAAAACAACAACAGGAGACTTGCTTGCGGTGTTTTGCTGTTTGATAGAAATCTCTGCAGCGCTGCTTTGCACTCAAGGGTGAGTAGTTAAATGAAACAATGTTGAGATGGTGCAGAAAGAAAAGAGAAAGTAAATGATCTAAGTCAGAAGTACCAAGTTAAGCTGAAGTTGTGCAATATATAAAACGGGCCCAACGAGGTTTGAATTGTTCTCACTGATAAGAGCAGCACACACAGGCCAAAGGAGTTTCCCCAGGAAACAACCACTTGGAGTAAAAATAAAACCTGCACTTCCTGAGCGTTCATTTAGCTTCAAACTGTGCACACAAAGTCCTCACAAGAACATCTGCATCATGAACTGATACCTGGACGATAAACAACTCAGGATGCTGTTAATATAAATTCCTTGCTGAAAGCTCCCATCTAAAGCATGCTTTGGGCTTTTTAGAGAAGCGGAAACAAGTTTCCGTTAGTACCATTAGTGGATTTTGCTAGTAAGTGCCGATAAGAGCGACACAATCTAACTTAAGCTACCAATACTGGTGCGAGTTGGCGGCATACATTCTTGCAGACAAGTCAGAACATTTCTGTTTGAGGCAAACCTCCAAATATAGTAATCAGTAGCTGTGGGTGGAAATGAATCCGCCCGGTTAGCTCATAATGGACTCCTTCTCTCCTGCAGGTTCACAAAAATATACAGTAAAAAGAAAAAAAAGTTAGACGTGATAGGTCTAATTTTTGAATGATGTGCAATGTTTTCTAAGTAAATAAATAAACACATTCCTCACAGCTGCTGTGTTTTGGTTTTAAAATATCTGTTTTTGCTTAGAACAAAAGCTTCAAACCTATTTTTAGTAAAGTACTAAAAACCTGAATTGTTAAATTAACTAGACAGGGTATCCCCCAGTGTATTATAAGGCTGGCGTGTCGCCAGGCTTTGGTGACCCTGCCGACAGGCTAAGCTCCGCTTGTTTATTATAAATACGTCATTTTTTATACACATTTTTTTCCACCTGCACCCCCAAAACCACTACCATTATCTACCTCACCGTGCGAGGGTGAGGTAGATAAAGGTAGAGAGAATGAGGTAGACATCCTCTCTGTATCACAGCCAGAAACACAACAGTTCTTCTTCCTGAATACATGCAGCCATATTTGATGTGACAACCATCTGCTCTCTTTTTTACCGAATTTCCACTGGTTACGTAGCGTACTGCCCCCTGCCCCACCGCAAGTCTAAGCGGCGCTTGTTCATTGTAATATACGTCATTTTTTATACACGTTTTTTTCCACCAACACCCCACCGCAAGGTCACCACGCGAGGGTGCGGGCGCCAACAGTGACGCAATCGTGCTGTCCCCGTCCCTGCGTGAAGGCCCCGCACCTCCCAATTTTGCTAATTTCGTGTGGACCGCGCACGCCGCGCTCCATTCAAAACGGATGATTTTGCTGCTCTAGCTGAGCTGGTTTGCCTGTATCAGCATTTATATGATGCCTCGTTGAGAGATCTTAAAGATAATCAAATTGTTCAAAACTCACGGAAGGAGATCACTGCTGCAGCCGATAAAAAAGAGTGTTTATAGACCACAATGGTTAGTTGAGCTGAAATTCAGCGGGTGGCTTTACAAGACTGAATATGGTAAGCATGTTTTGTAGTGAAAATATTAATATGATGCAAGCTAATTTATCCTTGTTTAACAGTAAAATTAAGCTATCAAATTCAGCATTAAATATGCTTTGTTTCCAACATGCAGCCTGTGGCACAAAAAGCACAGTACAGTACAGGATCTCTGTTTTTCAGAGTTCTCTGTTGTTATTCATTGGCCTTGATGGGAGACGTGTGTTGGTGCTTTGTTTGCACTTTTTCCATTTACGTTATTTCATTTATTTGTAAATGTGACTTAAATTAGGATTCAAATTAGGTGCAAACAATTTGTATTTATTTTAATTGTATTTTTGTTGAAAAAAGTATTTCAAAAGTGCCTTTTTGTAAAACTGTAGTTGTGTAAATATTTGGCACAAATATCTTACAATATCACGTAAAAACTAGCCAACTTTCCTGTCAACTTTTTTTTTTTTACTAAATCACGGTCCGCAGGCGAACGGCCACCTACCAATGGGCTTAGCCTCTTTTCTGGGCGAAACCCTGCTAGACATTTTAACATAAAAGAAATGATTGCTGGTGCCTGTGTTTAGATCTTTAATTCAATGCCAACAACGCAGCCAAAAGAAGCTGAATACAAAACTAGCATGCCTTGAAGGAAAGCATATCACCCAGTGCCTTCCATGCCAACGTTTTAAACAAAGATGTAGTGCTCGGAGTATGTGCTGTGGATGACTTTCAGCTAAAACTACAGCAACTTTCTGCTCAATATCTGTAAAATTAGTTATAGCCACTGTGTTGGCTAAGGTTGATTAAATCAGCATGTCACCTGGCTGCAAACGTTGGCAACTAGTTGGAGGCTCAAAATTGCAAGACAAGCGGCGAATTTGCCGTTTCACCACACTCTGAATGTTTGAGAACAAGCCTAAATGTTCAAAAACATCCTCTTCAATTTATATTTTGTACATATCCAGAGAGCCATGCGGCCACGTTTTGCATAGCCAGTGTTTGAAAATCATGGCCTATTTTTATGTGCACAGCTTGCAAAACTGTATTCTAGGCTGTGTACATTATGGTGCCCACCCCCGCACACTCGCCTCGGCCCGCTTTTCACCCATCTTGGCAGCCGCCGAGTATCTACATGATCGCTTGCTGCCATGAACAGCAGACGATAACAACAAATTTTTAAAATAAAGACTAACATAATAGTAACACAATAATGGATGGCATGGCTAAGTATAAAAGTAGCATGGTGCGAAGGCTAACATATTTCCAAACAAGCGTTTGTTGTGGTGCAACGTTTTGTGCCAACCTCCTCTGGAGAATGGTCAGTTAGTAAATATTAAACAAAATGCCTCAAAACCAAATTGCCAAAACTTAGGTCTTGACATCTGCCGTGAATAATATTAGGAAAAGATTCAGGGTGTGTGGTGAACTTTTAGCAAAGTCCAAGGCCAGAAACGCCGGAGGATGTGCATGAAATTCAAACCCTCAGCTGCCACCACATGACAAAGTGTCATAACATCATGATGAATAAAGTCACATGGATTCAGACAAACCTTGGAAAGCCACTGACACTACATACAACATACATCTGCGACCAGAGACGAAACATGCAACTGCATTACACAATAAAAGTCACGTCTCAACTCTATGCAGAAACAAACAAGTTCTCTGAAGGAGCTAAGTTCATCTCAGGTGGGCAAACGGCACGCTCTTTTGTCTCTTTACAGTTTATTACACTGACGCTTTCAAACCACATGACATCTCTTCTACATACAAGTGCAAAATGGTGATGCCAAATATCTCCTTTTTTTTTAGCAATGTCACTATGAATATGAGCAATCTAGGTTTTTTTTTAGGAAGCTACACTCAAATGGGGAACTTAAAAGAAATCTCTTTTTATTTACAAAAGTAGAAATCACTGAAAAAAAAAACACGCTCTGAAAGCTATTTTTGAGAAAATGGCAAATTAAAAAAGAAGTTTCTGAGGTTTATTTGAGTGCAAAAGAAAAATAACTTTTCCCTTCCCTTTAACAAACGACTGCGCAGAAAGAGAGTCTATTAGGCACCGGACCTGGCCTTCGTTTCCAATCACACATGAAGCACAGCAAGCTCTCCTTCCAAAAACATAATATTCAGCTGCAACAGAAGCACATGCTCTTGTGCACATCCAAAGTCTTTTCCGCCCCTAATGAGACTCAGCAGTTACATAACAGCCACTTACTGCCACAAAAAAAAAAAGAAAAAAAACTGTATCCCCATAAAACACTAAGTTGTGTGTGCTGTGAGGGAAGCCTACAGTGGTCAGGATCTTTTGGTCTTCTTCACTTTGTCAGGCAGGTCCTGTTTTAGTGATTTTTGCCAATTCAAAGTCTTGACCTGAATCCGACTGAGACCTTAAAATGGGGGTTTAATGCTCGGAAACCCTCCGATGTGGATGAATTACAAAAATGGTGCACAGATGAGTGAGACAAAATTCCTCCACAGCGCTGTAAAAGACTCATTGCCAGTCATTGCAAATGCTTGGTTGCAGAAAAAGAAAAACATGAACCCTGTACCTTAATACAAAACTACCTTTAAATTGGAGCAAAGTTTTATGCATCAGCTAAAAAACTGACCTGGGCATGTGCAGATGCCTTTAACAAGGATGTCTACCATTGTAGAAAACAAACAGATAAACAGAAAAAAGTTGCAGTCAAAACTTAAATTCTTCCCTTAGGATATTCAGCAATCTAACAAAATGTTGGTGAACCATAAAGGCCTAGCATTCCTTGAAGGAACGCATACCCCCCACCGCCTTTCAGTCTACATTTCAGACCAAAATAATCTTATGGCGAGAAATGAGTTGTAGCCGTTTGGATCAAACATTGAAAATAATGCTGTGTGATCTCAGGTGATCTGTTCTATAGATATTTTTCTAACACTACAGACAAACACATGTGGACAAATACATTGTCTACAGTGGCTAGTAAGAAAAAAAATATATATATAAGTTGGACTCTGAAATTTGTTTTTATTTAGGCACAGCAGCCAGTCGCCAAGGTAACGATGTGAACATGTACATAGTAAAATATGCTGGCTAGATTACGAATCATTTACCAAATTTTCCGCACTATAGGGCACACTGGATTATAAGACGCACTCAATGAATGGTCCATTTTCAAAGTTTATTCATATATATAAAGTTGCATCAGTCTACAAGGCGCATTAAGCGAAATAAAACAGCCCTCTGTCTTTTCTTAGAATATTGCACCAAGTGTCAAGTATAAACGCCTCCACCGCGCGCCATGCGCGGAGCCCTGTGCGACTATAACTGAGCCTTAATGCTGCAAGCGATGCGGCTTCGTAGTTTACCAAAGTCGTACCAAAACATTATGGCTTCTTACATATATATGGTGCTCCGGACTATAGGCCGCACTGTTGTTTTTTGAGAAAATTTAAGGCTTCTAAGTGCGCCATATAGTCCAGAAAATACGGTATTAGTTCTATTAATATTCATTCAGCTCCATTGAGGTTTCTGAGATTATTCTGTTGTTTACGTGGCAGAAAACCTCAGCTCTAGTTTATCCCACAACTATTATTCCTTTGAGCTGAAAGATGATTAATGAGCTGAAAACACTTAATGACAACTTTACTGCACAGTAAACAAAACTAATAATCTGTAACCACACACCTCTTCCCTTGAACCGTCACACAAATATATGTGTAAATCGTGTGTGTGTGTGTGAGACTGGCCTTACTGGGAACTGTGTCAGCTCCTAGAAATGTAAATTGTCATTTTATGAAGAGTAAATATTCATCCTGTGCACAGATAAAAACTCGTTTTCTCACTGCAGGAAAGAAAGGCTTTTGTGTAGCACTAAATGAGACAAACACACAAGCCTTTTCTGAATCCCCATTCTTCTTCAAACAGGCCGCCCGTTAATTAGAAAATGAAAAAACCTTCAAACACACACTCTTAGGTTGGAGTGGCACATCAAACGGGAGAATTATTGTAGGCCAATGAAGTGAGCGCTTTGGTCCTACGACCCCACTTCCCTGCATACAGATAGCTTAAAAACGGTTCCTGGAGAAGATAAAAGTACTGTTTAAAGAGGAAATCCCTCAGTCTGTAATAGACATCGCCATGTTTTTCACTAAAAACAGACACTGATGAACAAGAAAAATCCATGATATTTCTGCTAATGATTTACCTGATGATCAGACAAAAAAACATTTCCACAACAGACTACTTTGTAGTTAGACGCAGAATTTCGTTTAAAAAAATAAACAAACAAACAAAAAAAAGGAAAAAAAAAAATTCTACCAGGACTGAAAAATTATTTCCAGCAGATTAACTGGCCAAGAGTTTTATTTATTGGAACTGGAAAAGATGAACGATCACCTGATTCATCTGAAATAAATAAAAATAATAAACAGGAGGCCAAAACATGATAAAACATTACAAAACAGTACTATTAAAAAAATAAAATTCAAGAGCACTGTGTGAAAAACTACGTACATTAAATGTCAGAAGAACTTGCGAACTACATTTTATTGTATTAAATCCCTTTTTTTGACCTTATCAGTCTGCCTCATCGTTATGAAGCCAGTTTACTCCAAGCACAACTTTGGTTGAGCTTTAGACATCGTCCTTGTCTGAGTATCAAGACTCAGACAAGGACGATGTCTCAGGAATCCTGTGATCTGTTCAGATGGAAATTTGCAAACCAAACATGAACTGCTTTGTTCTTTTCAAAGAAAAAGGACTGTTAATTGGAAGCCATTCCAAACAAACGACTACTTAGGCCTTTCAATTGTCAAAGTCAAGGTTTTTTTTTAATTGGGGTGTGTGGGGTAATTATGGGTAGTCAATGCCTTACCTGCAGTAGAAATCCGTCAAGAGTAACAACATTCAGGTTTTTAAAAGAGAAGAGCAGAAAATTCTTCTATGGGAGTCAAGCTTAACAGCAGCTCAATTCAAGACTGATTATGTCATCTCATTCAACTCAAACTCAAATGTCACTAAACAGATTGAGCGTATGCTGTTTTAAACGCTTTACACCTAATCAGTTTTGCATGAGGCAGTTGTTTATCTTGTCCTTACTCTCCTAAATGAACAAAGTCCATGTTGCTTTGCATAACTGTAAGTGCTGAGGCTAAAGAACGTATCCTGCAGCCTAGTGCTGGGCGATATAACGATACATATCGTGGGGACGATAGAAATGTGTCTATCGTGATATATTTTCTTCTATCGTCTCTATCATTTCTATCATAATTGTATCAATGATTCATGTAAATATGTCATAACGTAGGCTACGACGAATGTATTAGTGTTGTCACTTTGCAAACATTCAGTTTTTATAGGTGATAAATAAGAAGAAAAAATAACTATTTTTCGAAGAACCTCCGTTTTGCGACATGACGCTGCTTTACGGCAGCGGCTTTCTGTGCGGCGCAGTGTTTTCACCATAAGTGCTGAAAGATGGAGACGCATGAAGTATCAAACCTGGGGTCGCATCAAGTAGAGACAGCTAGCAGGCAGCCCAAGAAGAAAGACTTTTACCAAAACGAGGGGGACGTCTGTGATTTGGTTCAAGAAGTCCGACACGGAGCAGAAAAAGGTAATATGCTAACTCTGCTAATGCTAATGCTAACTCTGCTATTA
>NC_051442.1:21997074-22002442 GCF_001649575.2 Kryptolebias marmoratus
AAACTATAGCCGGCCGAAGATAATGGAGTCTGTTGTCATTTGATACTGTTACGTCGTAACAGATACATATATATTGCTGCACTAAAATGCAGCAGATCTCATTTGTGAAAGTTCAGTTAAATGTCACTTAGAAATAAAGCTTGAAAAAGGTAAGAAATTAGATTTTTTTCATATTTTTCAGAGAACAACTGACAACGTATGTAATTGGGGTATATCGTGATATATATCGTTATCGTGATATAAAATTATCCATATCGTGATATAGGATTTTTTCCATATTGCCCAGCACTACTGCAGCCGATCAGCCTTGACTCACAACGTCATCGCCCTACTCCCAAAAACAACTACGAACAGTAATAACGAGTGATTACAAGACCTGCAAACCCAGCCACACGGTGTGACCTTTCTCTGAAATCTTCCAGAAAGTTCATTTTTTGGGCACACTTTTAAAACAAGTTGCTGAGAAGAAAAACTAAGTGTTGTTTTGCAAACACTGCACAGATTAAAATGAGCATCAGAAGTAAAAACTTACCTTTGAACAACACTTAACGTCATTGTTAACTAGTTTTATGGTTACTTAACTATAAATGTTATCATATGAACTGGTATTATAATATTGTGAAAAGACAAAGCTAGAAAGGTGTTTTATTAAAAGGGGTTTAAAGTATAAAAAATTCCTGTCTTTAAATTTCATGTTTTCTTTTATCCTAACATGTAGAAAAAATACCAATAAATGTCAACAGTTCACGATAGATTTTTAGTTTTATAAAATAACAAACAGTAGTTCATTTGTAGACAGTGTTTATATAACACTCAATGACTTGTGATATCTTTAGGTTCTCTCTAAAGACACCTCAGGTCAGGACTTAAGGCGTCTTCTGGCCGCCTCGGTGTGATTTCTGAATGAACCGAGGTGGTGAGGAGGAGAACCCAACCCACCCAATGTGACTTTGTGCCACAAAGGGAGGTAGTAACAGAACTGTAACAGTCGATATGTGACAATTTAAGCTGCGGTGTGATGAAGTGCTGACATATGGTCTGCGTGACCACCTGGTTGCAGGATTAAACGACAACAAACAGGTTTATTACTGAAGGAAGATCGATGACTTTGCATTTCGCTAATCCTATCGCTAAACTGAGTTTTTTTGTTTTGAAAACGATATGTGAGAAACAGCTGAGTTCTGCTCCACACCTCGTTTGGTTCTGCGTTTCTAGTTTCATTTCTGAAAGCTCACATCCGTGTGGGACGTGGCCAGCTCCATCAGTAATTTATGAACCGTCTGAGGCAGCTTAAAGATGGACTGGTCTGTGCAGCCATTTCGCGGAGCTGTTTTGTGAAAGTACCGTTCATTTCAAGCTTGTAGCACAGGGCTCACCCCAAAAAAGTGAAAGTGCCCTGCATGCTGCCAGCTGACCACAAATCTAACAGGTGTTGTAGCGCTGGATACATTTTATTTGGCGAGTAAAAGGGGCAGAAATGGCTCCTTTGATTGTAAAGGCTGCAGACCTCTGCACTGGATGTACTATGTGTGTGCGGTAAAAAAGAAAAACAAAGTGCTCTATTTTCCACCTCATTACTTTGTTTGCTCTTCTCAAACAAAAGCCCCCCCGAATTCTGTCCCTTACCCTCGATGCTGAGCTCAAAGCAGACGTGGCAGAAAGACAGGGTCCCCGTTTCTGTCTCCAACTTGCAGACACTGCAGATATTGTCATCGTTTAGATCAATGCTCACAAACTGCTCCTCTTCATCCATCGTGCTGCTGCTGAAACACAACCAATAAAAAACTGAAAGGTCACAAAACTTTAAAACTTATTGTTAGTAATCATGTATAGGAGAAAAAAAAAACTAACTATCAAGTTTATTTCTATTTTGAGTCTAGAAGATGGGAACTTTGTAATGAAAGTTAGGGCTTTAAAATCACTAAATGTTGCTGATTTAATAAAACCCACTTCAAATGATTCAAGGAGCAAATTACTACAGATATAACCACTATGGTGCTACATTTTGTTTTGGGTATTAAATCCAGTGTATACAGATACTTTGCAGATACCTTTGTAAACTCAGTCAACACCAGGCTCAGGTATGTGTTGCCCAACAATAACAAATAATGAAAAAATAACTAGTAAGTTTAACAAACTCTGTTTTTTTTTTCTTAGTTCAATAAATGCACAACATTTTCACAATTTATTTTTGGTGTTCATGAAGTTCTTTTAACATTACCAACTATAAACTGATTTTAAAGAACATCAAGAAAGAGCATTCAAGGTTCCTCGCCAGCCTTGGGAGAAATGAGAAGCAAAAACCAAACCAACTCGGTTACAGAGCCACACACCTTTTACATATTTGTCTCTAAAAACACAGGCTGTGAACCAACCGTGTGAGAGGTGTTAGATGGTCCCGAGTCCCACAGAGAGCTCAGCAACACGGAACATTAGAACTCACACACAGAACCGCCGAACCCTGAGCATTAAAAACACGAAGGATCCATTACAAGCCGAGCCGCACCACTAGGCCGTATCTAAGACGTTACCTAAACATTACAGGTAAAAGTTAGCGATTTAAAGGCTATTTAAAAAAAAAAAACTTTTTCACTTCGGTGGAAACCTTATGATGCTCATGACCTTCAGGGACTGCTTCTATTTGCTCTCCTCAGCGCCATAAATACTTAACAGCTAACGGACTGTTAGCTCGACAGTATGTAGATTACAGTTACCCCGAGTCCGGCCAGTCTGCCGCGCGGCGTTAAAGACTGCTAACCGCTAACAAGAAGTTACACTAGTAGCGCACGCGCGTCCTCCGAGCTCTCTCTGATCTCGCCGAATCGTGACCGTTATTCTGGGTTCGCCAAAACAGCGGCGAAATGGAGAAAGCGCGGATTCCACAAGTGTTTACTGTGATACTGCCTGTTTTGGGTTTTTTTTTTTTTATAGAAACTCACCTTCCCCCCTGCTGGTATGTTCGAGAGATTTTCTTTTGGTGTGAACACCTCGGTCGAGCTTAGCCTCGGTTGGGCTCCAGGACATAAAACACAACTGCGCGTCACGGCAAATCCACACAGAGCAGAAGCCACAGGAACATCTCCAGCCTCTAAGCGGAACGAACCACTGCTCTGTTGGGAGGGAGGGGGGCAAACTACTGTATGCTTTAAGTGTCAAACAGTCAGTTCTTAAAATAGACAAACGGACACGATACTGATAATTAATACTTTAGATATGTATAATTGTCTAAAAGAAATGCGTCGTTTATTTAAATAAATTGCGACTCTAAAAATGGCCGCGATTACACCCCTACGACTAAAATAAGTTTCTTCGTCCCAGCGTCACCAAAACATACGCACGCCAGACGCGTGAAAGAGTACGGGTCAGTTCAGCCATGTAAATCAAAAGACAAAAAAGTAACAGCAGAACCCTTTTAATATATAAAATTCAAAGTTATAATAATGATAAGAATAAGATTTATAGATTGGGGTAACTATTTGAAAATAGGTTTTCATTCGTATAGAGTGACGCTCGGGGAATTCCAGAGACAGATCAGTTTCAGTTTGTGCTATTGGAAACATAAGGTGATTAATTAACACTTTAATTTGTGCAGAAATGGTATTTGAAAAATAACGAGGACAAGTCCACCATCCGGTTGCGTCGAAAATGGAACCAGTAAATCAACTAAATGAGCTTTATTTTTTTAAACTAACACTGAAATACACATTAATTTCCAGTTCCCCACTCCTAAACTCATTTTATATATATTTAAACAGCAATTTAGCAAACCTCTGAATGACTCTCAGGCCCTGAAAAGCCCGGGCCTGAAGAGCTGTCATTTTAACTGTAGTTATTACCTTCATGCTTCTCTGGGCCACATCTGTAAAACAGAGTCAGGGATGTTTTATTCACTTCGTCCTGGATGTGTCAGCCGCTGTTGCATCTCTGGTCATTCTGCTAGAAGGTCATGTCAAAACAGCCTGTCTTCAACTTAATGGACTGCATGATGGAAATCTGAGCACCTAGACCTGTGGCAGCCGCGGTGAGAGACAGATGGTTCATCTCATTCATCATGGATAATGAAGCTATTTCACTACAAGACAAACAAACAAGTGAACAGATGAGAGTAAAATGGAAAGGAAAGTTCACTGAAGGTCGCCATCATGGCAAGTGGGACTGTTGTTGTCCTGCAAATGAGTCAGATGCCATCTCCTGGACAAAGAGGAGTAGTACAACCATAAATAAAACTAACCTAAAACTATAAAGCAAGGGTAGGCAACCCTGGTCCTCGAGGGCCACTAACCTGCATGTTTTACTTGTTTCCCTGCTTCAATACACCTGATTTGAGTCAATGAGTTATTAACAGCTTTCTGCATGAAGAGGTAATTTAAACACTGACTCAGCTGTGTTGGAGCAGAGAAACAAGGAAACAGGCAGGATAGTTGCCCTCAAGGACCAGGGTTGCCTATCCCTGCTATAAATTGCATTGCCACCTTTTGCAGCAGTCACGGCAGCAACCTTCTTCAGTTACGTCTCCATGACTTTGATACGTGTAGTCACTGTTGTCCATTCTTCCTGACCAAACTGCTGCAGCTCCTTCAGGTTGGATGGGTGCTGCTTTTGTCCAATGATCTTTACATCAAACCAGAGATCCTCAGTTGGACTGAGGTCTGGGCTTTAACTGGACCAATCCAGGACCTTTACCTGGTTCTCCTTGAACCAGTGGAGTGTTCTTCAGCAGAGTGTTTAGGGTCATTGTCCTGCTGGAAGGTGAACCTCCGTCCATGTCTTAAATCTCTGGAAGACTCCAATGGGTTTCTTTTAAGAATGTCTCTGTATTTTGTGCCATTCATCTTTTCTTTAACCCTGACCGGTTTCCCAGTTTCTGCTGATGAAAAAACACTTACACAGCATGACACTGCCACCACCATGTTTCGCTGTAGGGATGTTACTCCCCATGTTTCATATTAATGGTTTTTTTCGTGTAGTTTTGCTCCCTGTGCCATCATTCACTCTCCCTTTGTAGTTTCCCAGTCAGCCTGCCATGCCCACTTCCCCTGTTCCCCATTACCTCTCAGTCTTTGCCATCTCCTCCTCACTGGTTCATCACTGAGCCTCACCACAGTCAGTCATGTCAAGGTCCAAATATTAATATATGCTCAGATGTTTTGTTATTTCTACAGACCCGCTGTCACACTGATCTGACAGCTCTCTGTATGATGTGGCTGAGTGTGCATCTACAGTCCTGCTCACCATTATTGGCACCCATGAAGTTTAAGTACATATAATGGAATATTTACTGAAGGAAATTCATCAAGTGAAACAACATTTTATTGCTGATAGCTTGTGCTTGATGCAAAACAGCAAATGATCAAAAACATTTAAAAAG
>NC_051442.1:22003326-22030280 GCF_001649575.2 Kryptolebias marmoratus
GGCGAAGATCCTGGGTCCTCCAGCAAGACAACGACCCAAAGCACACAGGCCTGGTTGAAAGGGAAAAAATGGACTGTTTTAAAATGGCCAGCAATGAGTCCTGATCTCAATCCAATTGAAAATCTTTGGGTGGAGCTGAAATCTGCCATTGGCGAAAGGAACCCTGCAAATGTACAAGAGCTTGAGCATATTGCAAAAGAAGTGTGGGAGAAAATGCCACCCGAGAAGTGCAAGAAGCTTATAGATGAATATAAGAAACGTTTGGAGGCCGTCATTGCTGCCAAAGGCTGTGCAACCAAATATTAAAGAGGGGTGTCAATATTAGTGCACATGCTGGTTTTCTGTTTTGTCCTTTGGAATTAAAATATTTAAGTTGAAATGGTAATTGTCTTTGTTAAATTACTTTGGACCTGAAATTGAAAGATTCTGCTGATATAAGTTTTGAACATTTCCATTTATTTCTGAAGATATTCACTCAGCTATGCAAATCATGAAGGGGTGCCAATAATGTTAAGCAGGACTGTATATACACCGCGGGTAATTGACATTCAGGGGCATAAATATTTTGGGTACACATTAATCAGCTCTCAGTCAGAGCTGTCCACTTGGAGTCAAATCAGCTGAAATGGATCACAAACAACATGTCTGAACAGCCTCTGAATGTGACATCTCTCTGTATCGAATGAGATAGCACATGTTCTTTCCACGGTTTGACCACAGAGGCTACAGCTCTGTCATTTCTCTGTGTAAAATGATCTCAGTCCAAAACCCCTGGTGTGAACGGTGGCGGGCGATGTGCATTTCGTAAAGGAATGCTGGGCCTTTAATCTAATAACTGGATTCAATGGCGCACCCCACTGTATGCGCAGGTGCACGTGGTTGAACAGATTCTAAAACTGTGTGGACCAAATTGTCACAGCACAGTTCACAGCTCCGACTCTTTGATCCCAAACAAGTTTCCTCACAAAGTTTGAGACCAATATGCCAAGGCTGATGTCACTGAGACAACAAATCCTGACACGTCGCTGCACTCCTCCATAAGCAAACAGGAAGGACACCTGTTGAGACAGAGACATGCTGCTTACTGTGTGATGATAGAGGCAGACATGCTTTGTCTCCGAAGAGTGGACTTTAACCTCTTCATAGCCTGTAGTTATGCTCTCAGCCTCTGTCCTCCTATGATCATTAAACAATTAAGGTCTAAATATTTAAAAAACTCTATTAAAAATGCTTTGCATGTATTTAAAGTGAACTCAAAGGCTTTACTTACTTTCAGTTACATTTCAGTGCTGTATCCCTTGTATTTATCTCTGCACAGTGCATTTATTCACAAGCCCAAGGCTACCTCCACATGTTGCAGCTTGTCTCACTGTTTAGAGATGTGCTTTCTAATCTTGCTAAACGAGTTCTGTGAGGTTAAAAAAAGGGGATAGAGAAAAAAAAATCAAGCCAGAGTCTCAGAGTGTCAGAACGACATTTCTATTAGTTCTGTTTTCAGATAAGCCACTATTGAGCTTTATTTAACAGTCTTTCTGCTTTGTTTTTTGTTTCTTTTGTTTTGTTTTACGAATGAACATTGCATTCAGGATCTAATACGGACCTTGCATCAGTTCAGTAAATGTTCTGTGATTCATGAGGGTGTCTGCAGTTCATCTGTCAGTCTGACCGAGCGGTGAGGTGTGACTCATCCAAACGGAAAAGTTCCTTTTAGTGTCAAACAAAGAAGCTGCCAGACGCTTCATCTTAGAGTAAGCCAGGCAGACACTCACTGGTCACACAGGAAGCTCAGCTCCTACACAGCACAACTTTTCCTTCGCTGCACCGAATACATTTCTGACCATAAACTCTTTCTGACAAATTAAAATCTGAGTGCTAAGGCTTATTGTAGCAGATATTTTAGGCTTCATGTTCCACCCATGGCCTCCTCTATGAGTGATGAGTGTCCAATTAACGGCTTTACACTCTATATGTAATGTGAGCCTCAAATTCTCCCCCCCTCCACACACACACACACCCACCCCCCGCGGGAAACATGGCAGACACGATGTTTGGGTCTGACTTCATCCATCATTCATTAAGGTATAAGGTGGCAGAGGGGACGTGATAGGAACTGGAGACAACTCAGCAGACAAACAAGAAAAAAAAAGGCAATTTTGAATTTTATAGAAGCAACACATCTCAAAAAGATGGGACAGGGGCAACATAAAATTGTAAAAAATAGTGGTACAGATAATAAACAGCTGGAGGAGTATTTTGTAACTATCCATCCATCCATCCATCCATCCATCCATCTATCCATCCATCCATCCATCCATCCATCCATCCATCCATCCATCCATCCATCCATCCACTTCCTCTTATCCGGGGTCGGGTCGCGGGGGTAGCAGCCTAAGCAGGGAGACCCAGACTTCCCTCTCCCCAGCCACTTGGGCCAGCTCCTCTAGGGGAATCCCAAGGCGTTCCCAGGCCAGCCGAGAAACATAGTCCCTCCAGCGTGTCCTTGGTCTTCCCCTGGGCCTCCTCCTTGTGGGACGTGCCCGGAACGTCCAGGAGGCATCCTAATCAAATGCCCGAGCCACCTCAACTGGCTCCTCTCGATGTGGAGCAGCAGCGGCTCTACTCTGAGTCCCTCCCGGATAACCAAGCTTCTCACCCTATCTCTAAGGGAGAGCCCAGACACCCTGCGGAGAAAACTCATTTCAGCCACTTGTATTCATATTTTTCAGAAGCTGGCATTTTGTAACTAATTAAGTAAATTGTAAACAAGTCAGAAAGAGGACAGGGAATAAAAAGATCATTGTAGAGAGGCTGAATCTCTCTGAAGTAAAGATGGGCAGAGGTTCACCAGTCTGTGAAAATCTGTGTCTAAAAATAATGGAACAGTTTTAGAACAATGCTCCTCAGCAAAAAACTGGGAAGATGTTGAATATCCCATTATCTGCACTTCATAATTTCATCAAAAGATTTCAAGAATCTGGAGAAATCTCTGAGGTCAAAGGTCAAGGCTGAAAGTCAATATCAGGTCCCTGTGATGTTGGGGCCCTTTAGGGGTCACTGCATTAAAACCAGGTCTGATTCTGTTGTGGACATCACTGCATGGACTCAGGAACACTTCCACAAATCACTGTCTGTAAACACAGTTCACTGAGCCATCTACAGATGTTACTTAAAGCTCTATCAGACAAAGAAGAAGCCATCTGAACACCATCCAGAAACCCTGCTGTCTTCTCGGAGCCAAAACTGATCTGAAATGGACTGAGGCCAAGAGGAGAACTGTTCTGAGGTCAGATGGATCGAAGTTTAACCACCGACACCACATTCTTTGTGCTAAAGAGGAGAGGAACCATCCAGCCTGTTATCAGCACTCAGTTCAGAAGCCCTCCTCTTTGATGGTATAGGGGTGGATTTGTGTCTCTGGGATGAGCAGTTTACACATCTGGAAAGGCAACATCAATGCAGAAAAATACACACAGGTTTTAGAATAACATCTGTTCTCATTCAGAAAACACTTTGTTCAGGAAATGCTTTGTATATTTCAACAAGATAAGGCTAAACTGCATATTTCAAATATGCAAAATCCAGCAAAGACAACCTAGGACTGTTAAACATCTAAAATCCTTCATCAGACAAGAATGGGACAACATTCCCTCTAAAACCTCCAGCAGCTGCTCTCCTCAGTTCATGGATGGTTTCAGACTGATGTTAGAAGAAGAGGGGAAGTTTCACAGAGGGAAACATGAACCTGGGACAACTTTTTAGAGATGTGTTGCTGCCACCAAATTCAAAATGACCTTTTTTTTCCCCAACAAGGAAATGACATATTTTTTAGTTACAACATTTGATATGTTTACCATGTTCCCTTGTCAATGAAATGTGGGTTTAGAAGACTTGCAAAGAATTGCATTCTGTTTTTATACACATTTTACACAACTTTATTTCCCAATTTTGTCAGAACTAGGGTTGCAATTAACTTCTCATATTTTTCTACCACAAAAGCAGAAAAGAAGTGTAACTAAAAAGAAAGAACCCACAATGTCACATTTACCTTCATTTTTGTCATCGCACACATATGAACCCACCCTATTCTGATTAATCTCAGACTTATTCTTCAAGGGAATCATTATTAATATTCATCTGTTATTGTTTTCTATTTCCATCACAATAATCCTTTTGCTGCTCCTCCTGCAGCGTTGGGAAAACCCAGAAAAAACGACTTCAAAACATTACATTCTTGACAAATTTCACAAAAGATAAAGTTGAACATTTCCAAGTAATGGGATTTTGACAAAAACAAGTGAGAAAACCCACTCTTTAGATCTCTACAGCTCAGGTAGACTTCAAAGTTTAAATGGGACTCAGAAAGTTGGGCTTTTTGGGGGCAATTTGATATTTTTGACAACTTTCACTGAATTCTTATTTAGGTTTAATGATTTTATCACAAACTGTTCAGCTTAGAGTTTGGTCATTTTTGAGCTGTCCACATTTTCCATCATTTTTTACTCGTACATTTTTCACACTTCTCATTCAGTTTATATATCAAAAAATGAGTGTTTCTGTCTTCTTTCTCTTGATGTGTCTCTCAGTTCTATAGGTCTTGTGGTTCCACGCGGTTTTTGGCGGATTCAGCCGGGTGCTTTGTTTACACTTAGTACGTACCTACATTTCAGAATTGCATATCAATATATCTGGAAACCTACTGTAGTAAACTGTTTTAAACCGTATTATTTGGCATACATAGTTCAGGACAACCTTTTTATGCCGAATTTCATGCTTTGCAATGAGTACCTTTAACCTTTTTTGCTTTCTGCAACACAAACTCTACCTACTTGTCTTTCCAAATAAACAGCAACCTCGACAGGAGATGTTAGCTGAGACTGGGTAAGGTTATTTTCCCTCAGCAGGAGAAGAGAAATGTTGCCAGGCAACAGGCAGAAAAGAGCTAATTGTGCAGAAAACAGAGGTATCAAATTACACACATTTTCTGGGCCTCTGCAAACATAAGCTATAAAAACAGCCCTGTCCCAAACGCCAGCCACCAGGACGGACTGTCTCAGGTTGCAAAAAGCCCAGCCCTAGAGGCGTCAGGGGATGGTGTGTTGGTTTTAGAGAGTGATGAAAAGTTAAAGTGGTCTCAGGAATTAGCCAACAGGCTGGATTTGCAGGTAGTGGAACATCAGCGCCCCTTCTCCCTCATCCATCATCCTCCAGCCTGTGATCCCCCTCGGGGGCAGTTCCCATGATCTGTGCCAACCTCAGCGTGCTCCTGAGTGGGAGCGGGGAGATAATAATAACTCTCCAGGTGGGGCTGCAAATGCAGACATGCCAACTCTAGTCAGCAGTGAGGCTTAAAGGTCCTGCAACACGTGCAGCTGGAGCTGTGGCAAAACCGACTCTGGAACAAGAGACGTTTCCCCAGCCAGCCTGCCGTAACACGAGCCACTTCCATCCCGCTACAGAACCAGAAATATTTCCAAGGAGGATTTAATCCCATTCCTATCTCATTTATGAGTTTAGATGTCATTATCAGCATTCTCTTGGACACAAAACATCAGCAGTCAGAATTTAAAATTAAAATAGTTGGTGGTTGATTTAACATTTAATGGTGAGACTGCATAAGTTTATATTTTAATGTTAATATTTTTCTTTTTTCTGCCCCCACGCGCTTTTTCTTCAGTCTACTTTGTGCTTTATTAGCCATTCATATATCAAAATGATCAGCTCATTCAGGAAATGTGTGTCACTTTTGGCTTTTGTAACTTTTATACTTTTCATAAACATTTAACTTTGTTTACAAATATTTTTCCCATAGAAATACATTAGTGTCTCTAAAATTCCTTGAAAAATTGTTCTCTTTGAAACCCGCTTTAGCATACTTGTTCTATTTTTGTCTTATGTTATGCTGCTTTTAGCTTACAGCTAGCCTTTTGCTACATTTAGCTTTTAACTAAACTTTTGCTACTTTTAGCTAGACCTTTTGCTACATTTAGCTTTTAGCAAAGCTTTTAGTATTTAAAATTACAATTGTAATAGTAAGTCCTAAATTTCAATTTTGTTAGAATGTGATTGTAGATATTTTTACTTTCAGGTCTGACAAGTAAGAATGTTTTTATGACCAGGAGAATCTAAAACTGTAAACAGAGACAGGACTGTCATTTGATTATATGCTACAACAGGCTGACATACAGTTTAACAGAATATTTTGTGTTAAGAAAATTAACCTTTTTTTTTAAAAATAAATTAATACCAAAAGTCAAAGTTCATGTAAAAGGGTAAAAGTTTTTTAATCCACTGCTCTGTAACGAGTACAGAACGCACAAAAAAAAAAGCTTTTCTGTATGAAGTGACCAAATTCTGATCCATTAACATTTATTTACAGGCTGCAGCAGGGCTTAACGAAGTCCATCAAGGACACATTCAATCATTTTATTTACATGCGGTCTGTAGCTTGTTTTTTTAGTAAAAAGTTAACAAAAATCAAACAAATGTATTTATACTTTCTATTTACAGTATATATATTTACATGTGAGCTTT
Source organism: Kryptolebias marmoratus (assembly GCF_001649575.2). Taxonomy (NCBI): domain Eukaryota; kingdom Metazoa; phylum Chordata; class Actinopteri; order Cyprinodontiformes; family Rivulidae; genus Kryptolebias; species Kryptolebias marmoratus. Next base: position 22,009,858 of record NC_051442.1, read on the forward strand.
ATGGCAGTTAGAAGATGCAATACTTCAGAGAGTCCAAACACTTTAGATGACAATGTTTTACCCAAGTGCAAGGCAGCAGATGTGTTCAAGAAATCTAACGAAAAAAGGACAATATGGTTCTCAGGGTTCCTACACATTATCCATTTTGAAAGTCCACACTTTCCCAGACATCTCAGTGGATTTTTGAGTTTTTCTGATCTAAAACATCTATAGATTAACTATACAGACACGATGTCTTGTCTGTTCAGTGGTGCTGTTTCACATCTGTATGTTTATATAACAGGTTTTCATTTTTTCCATTGGCTTTAAGATGCATCATGGAAAAACTACCTACAACTGCAAGAAATGTAACATTATTCTTCCTTCACTTGATTTTCTTTTTTTAGTTTTCAAGAAATATAACATCTAAAATTTCTCTTTTTGCCAAAACAAAATATTTTTGAACAGAATTTTACAGATTTTGATCACACCAAAATGAAAATCTATAAATCTGAAAGTTTTGATTTTTGTTTTCTAGAAGAGGCATTAGGTGATAGAGTCTGGAAACACATGTTTTTCCAGACTCCGTTTTCCTTTCTACATACTTATCCAGACCTGGAAAACACTAAATTCTAATTCCATGCTTGTGCAGACTTTTAAGGACAGCGTAGGAACCCTGAGTTCTGTACAAGTCTGTGGGTGTCTGATTGTGTTAGGATAGTGCTGAAACACAGTCTGACATGGGGGGCTGAGGGCAGTCCTTGTGCTCCGTCAGCTTGAGAATGACGACTTTCCTCTGGAGATGACTGACCTCCTGTGCTGTGGGCTCCTCAGCTGCTGGCTGCACCGTGCTCTCTGTAACTGAGTCCTGGCAGGCCTGCGACAGCAGCGCCGTGCTGGCGTTAGAGTCGCCCCCCTGCACTGCCAGGTGCAGCGGGCTGAGTCCTTCCTGATCTGACAGAGTGCCGCCGTTTGGACAGTGAAGGAGCAGCTCTTTTAGTACTTCACTGTGTCCGTTCTCTGCCGCCAGGTGGCAGGGGGTGTGCTGGGATTGGTCGAATACGGAAAGGTCCGCCCCCTCAGCAATCAGCATCTTGACTGTGGCCAGGTGGCCCTGCTGTGAGGCCAGGTGGAGGGGTGTGAGTCCGTGAGCGTTCTGAGCATTTGGATCTGCCTGGTGTTTAATCAGCAGGCGAGAGGTGCTGGTATGGCCCGTTTCTGCGGCGACGTGTAGTGCCGTGTTTAACCCGGCTGACATCAAGTGGACATCTGCTCCTAGCTCAATCAGGATCCGTGCCACTCGGTACTGCCCCCTCTGGGATGCCAGGTGCAGTGGTGTGCGGCCGTCTGTGGTTTGGCCGTCCACGTCGGCCCCAGCCTGCTTGACCAGCAGCTTGACGATACCCAGATGCCCCTGCCAGGCAGCAAAGTGGAGTGGAGTCCAGTTGTTCTTGCCCTTGATTTGAACGTCAGCACTGCGACTCAGCAGCACCCTGATTACATTCTCCTGGCCGTGCTGGCACGCCACGTGAGCCGGAGTGCGCCCCTGACCGTCGGTCTCGTTCATGGCCGCCCCCCGGTCCAGCAGTAGTCGAGTCATGGCCTCGTCGCCGTTCTGTGCCGCCCAGTGTAAAGCTGTGTACTGGTCCTCGTCTCTGGCGTTCACGTTGGTGCTGCGCCGGTTCAACAGAAGTTCAGCCAGAGACTTCTGGTGCTTCTCTGTGGCCAGGTGCAGGGGGGTGGAGCCATGTGCATTTGCAAGGTTGGCATTGGCATGGTTCAAGAGCAGAAACTTGACTGCCTCCTCGTTTCCCAAAGAGATGGCGAGGTGCAGCAGGCTGCCTCCTCCATCCAGGAGGAGGTCGACATCCTGCGGCTGGAGGATCTTCATCAGCTTGGTGGTATCTTTAGTCTTGATGGCTTCACAAAGCTTCCTCTTCTGGACTTCAGCAGAATCTGAACAGTAGGAAGGATTAAAAAACGCTTTTAAAAGACTAATCAAAGAGAACACAGACGCCAAGGGTTAATACTTTTATGATCAGTGATTATTTTACAGTAAATACATCCAGTTGTAGATCCTAATCAGCTCTTACCAACTGTGTTCTCCTTCTCAAAGGACAGGGTGATGGAGTCCTGAGAGGAGAAAGCTGAGTCTGCAGAGGAGATTCCAGACAGTCTCTTGGACGTGTTCTCCTTGCTGTGGCAGCTGTCCTCCTTCACTCGATCAAAGCTCCTAGAGATCCCAGAATCCACCTGGCTCAGCAGCTCCGACAGGCTGCAGTCTTTCTCTGGCAACATGGCCGACTTTGGGCGCACTGGTTTGTTGACATTACCCTGTGGAAAAATCCTGTGGTTAGCACACGGGATGGCTCTTTCGACATTCTGTACATTCCATCAGATTTACTCTCAGATGTGCAGATGGCACTCAACACAGCACAACTACTTTAAAGGAATACAACAAACTACGTGAACACAAAACAAAATTCAGAACAGCTCCTTCTTTGTTCTAGGCAAATAGATATTTCTTGATAACAGCTGTCACTTCCTGTGAGCAGGATGTTTGTTTCTAGTCACGTACAGCCCAAGCAGCAAGCCGGAAGTGATTAAAAACAGCGCACAGGTTGAAAAATCCCATCAGTCAACATTCCTCTTCTGTGACACAATGATTGTTCTGGACTATTCGTAATCATAACCCAGTGTGGAGAAGTTAAAAGATAACCCTGCTGTTAGTTGATTATTAACAAACCAGTTCTACAAACAGACAGGTGAACAGTTTAAAGAAGAGGAAAGCAACACAAAATAATTGGTACAAGAATATTCATGCATTACTCTCATAAGATTCTGGCTTAGCATTGAAACAAAGTGCTTTACAAGATGTTGGGGTCAGATGGTTGCTCACAACATATCAGTACTGAAAAAGTAAAACAAATATATCAGACATTGCCAAAGGCTTTTCAGAAAGATGCTGACTGTAGTGACAGACCTGGTGTGAGTTCAATGGGTAAACAGTTTCCTAAATTAAAATAAATAAAACTGTTTCTGTTGTCATAAATCTGCGACATGGAAAGTTCACAAGGTGCGATCTGTAAGTCCTAACATCCAGGAGGTTATCCAACAGGTCAATGAATCTGAAATGGTTTTAGAGTTAAGGTCATGAATATCAGTGGTCACGGAGGCCTGTGTTAGAGTATCTCGGCCGTCTGTGTGGTATTATTTAACAGACTACAAAGATTAGTATCAAAACTATAAAAACTTTAGGAGCCAAACAGAAAAAAAATATAGTTCTCATTTTAGAAGTCCAAAATAAAACTGGGCCCATGCAGGACTTTATTTTAAAAAGTCATGCTTATAGATTTACGAGGTTCTCAGGCTCAAAAAGGTGTCATTGGTGTGAGCATAGGAACAATGCTGTGCAGAAATCCGAGGCAGCCTGTAAACAGAAAACAGAAGGGACCATAAACAGGGCCCTGGAGGACACCAGAACTAAGACCTAAGGAGGGTAAAATTATTCAGACTGATGGAAACTGCTAGAGAAGTTTAATTCTTGGTACAAAACAGGTTCAGTTAAACAGAAGGCCCACCCTTCTGTTTAAAGCTCACATTCCTCTCATTTTGTTCCACTTTCTCTTTCAGTCTGTAAAAATCTGAACTGCTGTTGAGAAAAATCTTCTCAAAAAGTTCACAAAAACAGTCTTAACTTTCAATGAAAACAAAAATCTTTGTCAAACACTGAGGTTTTGTCTTGAAGTAGTGAATATAGTGCCACCATGATTCACCTGGTCATTGGAGAGTGGGTTGGGGGACATGGGCTCCGGTTCTGATGATGATGATAACCTTGGGGTCTTGGGTTCATCTTGAGGTTTAGAACAGAGCTCCTCAGCTTCTGATGTGATTTCTGCATGAACGGTGAGATTAGTTAGGCTTCAGTAATCACAGATAAGGGATTAACGAGTCACACAAAAAGAGAAGAAGTGACTATGTTTAACCTAACAGTTACACAAATAAAACCTTTTGTTTTACATTAATGTCATTAGGATAGAAAAATGAAACTCACCCAGGAATGAGGGTCTGTCATTTGGGTTTGTGGCCCAGCAGCGCTGCATAAGGCTCAGGAAACCTGCACAAGCAGACGGTCGACTCCGTGGAACTGCGTTCAGGTCAGGACGAACCCCTTTAACCACTTTCACCATGAGCTGCAGGATACTGTTTTCTCCTGAGAAAAAAAAAAAAATATTATAGTCATTCCTGTTTCATTCAAAACCCCATGTTTTTATTTCTCTATACTACATGGCTCTACTAAGATGCTCTCTGACGACATATGGACTGAAGTTCAAAGGGTTTGAACCATAATCAGAAGAAGTTGCAACACGCACTAATTACATCATAACTTTAGGCAGTGATAGATGTCAGTGCCTGGATGGGAGGTCAGGTGTGCACAGCTTTATCACCATCCTTCTTTGTATTTGTTACTTCTCATGGGAAACATAAATGCTCTGACCTGCTTTTATCTGACTGTGGGATCAGTTAAGTCAGTGACTCACAGCAAACTAGCAAAGGTGCACAGCTCCTATTGTTGCTATAATACTCTTCACAAACAAAGGAGGAAGATGGCCAGAGACGGATTTCTCACTTTTTAATTTTGCACAGATCAGCACAGGCAGTACCCACCCAGGCTACCTTAAACACAGATTTCCAAAGAGCTACCCAATATGCCTGGGAAAATGAAAAAAAAAACCCACAGTGTTGCTAGTCTGGCTCTGTTCACCTTCCTGCAGTGGAATTTAGAGTAAACACTTCAGTGCCTGTACACGCCTAAAAAAGGTGTAGCCTGTATGTTTAAAGGAATGGTATAAAAATAGATTTACAGTAAAAAATGGCAACCAGAAGCATGCTTGAGCTGTTTTTTTTCTTCCTGTGTAAAAAGAAAAGAGATCATTGTACTACAAAGTTTACCTTGGTAGGGTTTCTTCTGTGTGAGAATTCCCCAGATCATGATGGAGAAACTAGAAAAGCAAACATGGAAGATGTTATTTACAAGAAAACAAACAAATCCTTCTTTCATAGTCTGTTTAGCATTAAACATATTCAATGCTACTTTTAAATCATATTTTATCATACCAAATTAATCAACTAGATTTGATCAATAACAGTTTATACTGAAAGCCTAGCATTCCTAAAGGAATTTATATCGCCCATAGTCTTTCAAGCCTTTGACTAAATCAAATAACAGAGTTGTAGCCGTTTTGGTCAAGCCTTCAAAATGATGTTCTGCTTGATCTTACTCAGTATCACATCCAAAGTATGGGTTGCAAATGATTCTCAGCTACGACCATAATAAATCTTAGCTCCATATTTGCAAAATGGTCTAAATTATATTTGCGTTTTCTCAGGTCAGTTAGTTTGCTGTGGCGGCCATCTGGAATTTGGTTGGCTCTGACAGTTAACTGGTTGTAGATGTGCATGAAATTATTAAGCTTCATTTAAATCCATCCACTGGTTCATGGGATATTGTGCAAACAGACAGATCTGACTCCAAATCATTGATGTAAAAACAAACACACATGCATGGGCAAAAACATTATCGACAGTCTTTCACCTTTGGCAGCGGGCGATAATTAGATCAGACGGAATGTGCAAGAAGATTAAATTCAATTACAAAACCTCATTATACCAAAAAAAAAAAAACAAACCCTTGAATGCCAAGTTGGAAGAACACCAACCTGTAAACGTCATGCTTGGTGTCTGACACTCTGTCCTTCTCTATGATGCTCTCGGGCGGCAGGTAGGCAATGGTGCCACAGAAGCCGTCTCTGCTGATGTCATCAGCCCGTGACAGGCCGTTCCATCGGGCCAGGCCAAAATCAGATATCTGAAACATTGAGAGATGAGATAAAAGCTTAAACCAGAGCAGCTGAACTGCGTTTCTCGTGAACTGCTGCGGCGGTGATGACTAACTTCACACCCGTGAGTGTGACAAGGAGCTAAGCTCTTATTATGTGAATGCAGTGGAATGATGAGGGCAATGCTGCCATGTCCCAACCTGCAGGAGAGGAGAGGCCCTTCACGTTTGTGTTGAGGAGTGCACACCCCGCCACACAAACACACACTCACTCATAGAGGGAGATTTAATAGGAGCTAAATTATTCCTGTCAAGACAGGCCCAGCCGATGTGTTTACATCCAGGTATAAACTCCAGATATCGTGGTTCCCACCCATTCCTCTGTATGGTTGAACTGCTGAGAGGTTACACAAAAGGCTCATGTGCACAGCTATCAATTTGAAATTGATAAACTGGACAGGCATTGTGCTTCATGAGGGACATTTCTTTGAAAAGTACATAACTATGACATATGACATTGAAGGTTTCACTGCAAGTCTCCTTTTTTTTGGAATAAAAACATCTGTAAATACACCGTTTTGGGGGTATTTCTGTTTGTTTTACCCTAGTTCAGCATCAGAAATAGGACCAACAACAATGTTATATTATTTTGCAAAATTCTTGGATATGAATTTACATTTACAACCCTAATTTTTTTTTTAAAAATGATGTTGCGTCAAATGTGAGCAAAAAAAAAAAAAGTAATTATGTGCAAAGTTCACGAACCCATATTTTATTCACAATGGAACACAGTAAACATATCAAATTGTACCGTTTTTTTTTTTAGGTAAAAAGTAAGGCAAGTTTGAACTTTATGGCAGCAACACATCTCAAAAATGTTGGGACAGGGGCAGCAAAAGGCAGTAAGGGTCAGTGAGGCTGAATCTCTGTGAAGTAAAGATGGGCAGAGGTTCACCAGTCTAATAGTGGAACAGTTTCAGAATAATGTTCCACAACAGAAAATTGGGAAGATTGTGAATATTCCAAAAATCTGGAGAAATCTCTGAGGTCAAAGGTCAAGGCTGAAAGTCAATATTGGCTCCCTGTGATAGAGCTTAAAGCTCTATCAGACAAAGAAGAAGCCATCTGAACACCATCCAGAAACCTTGCTGTCTTCTTGGAGCCAAAACTGATCTGAAATGGACTGAGGCCAAGAGGAGAACTGTTCTGAGGTCAGATGGATCGAAGTTTGAAATTCTTTTTGGATACAACAAATGCCACGTCCTTTGTACTAAAAGAGGAGAGGCACCATCCAGCCTGTTATCAGCACTCAGTTCAGAAGCCTGCCTCTCTGATGGTATGGAGGTGCATTAGCACCTCTGCCATGAGCAGCTTACATATTTGGAAAGATACAATCAGTGCAGAAAAGTATTTACAGGTTTTAGAACAACATCTGTTCCCATCCAGACAACATATTTTTCAGGGAAGGCCTTACATATTTCAGCAAGACAAACCACAAACTACATCCACTCCAGCAGCACGGCTTCAGAGTAGAAGAGTACAGCTGCTGAGCTGACCTGCCTGCAGTCCAGACCTCTCACCAACTGAAAACATTTCATGTATCATAAAATACAAAATCCCACAAAGAAGACCCAGGACTGTTGAACAGCTAGAATCCTCCATCAGACAAGAATGGGACAACCTTCCCTCTAAAACCTCCAGCAGCTGCTCTCCTCAGTTGCCATAAATTTTAAAATGACCTTTTTTTTAAAAAAAAAAAAATAATAAAAAAGTACAATTTCTTAGTTTCAGCATTTGACAGGTTTACTATAATCCACTGTAAATAATTTTTTTAAAAATCTTACTGACTGAATTTTGTTTTGATTTACATTTTTGTGGTTGCACATTTTTTGGCCAAATTTGCAAAAAGACGATCCTGTTCAGTGCCAGTGAAATAGAAAGTGATATTTTCGGATCAGAATGTTTTTGCCAGGTAATGAAGCCAACATTCTGTGAACGGCTCGTTACCTTAACATGATAGTGAGCGTCGAGCAGGATGTTGGCAGGCTTCAGGTCCAGGTGGAGCAGCGGAGGGTTCATGCAGTGCAGGAAGTTCATTCCCACGGCTGTCTCGTGGATGATGCGGAAACGGAGCTCCCAGGGCAGCAGCTCAGTGGCCAGCAGGTTCTCCAGGGAACCTGTCTCCATGTACTCCATGACGAGGCCCTGAGGGTCATCGCAGATCCCATATACGGGCAGGATGTACCGAAACTTGGCCGCCTCCATCTTTTTAGCCTCCTCGAGCAGCTCAGAGCGGTCCCTTTGTCAAAGGAAGAATTGACGTTTAAACTGAGGCACAGTTGTGTTTTATTTTAATGTGAATAAGCAACTTAAACACCAAACTGCAGGAGAAATTTGTTATTTTTGAACACACACTTTCTAGTCTCATAGTTATGTATCCAAGGGTCTCATAAACATTAATCTACTGATTGTAAAACCGTTCACTGATCTGAAATATTTGGAATAACTATTGACCACACTCAAATTCCTGCACATTACTGGTCATTCTTCCTCGGCTCCAAACGATGCAAATAATTAACACCGCCTCTGTGGGGAATCTATCCCTCAACCACCAGTGTTCATCCGGAGTGTGTGAATCACATTCTTTACCAGCCAGTGGGTGTTTTAAAGCCTGGAGGACGGTGCAGCCCTGCAGTCTGAGGGAGGATGGGGGCTTAATCACACTCTTGTTTTCCGTTGCTCAACCTGTGCACAGCAGCCTTTATCAGCCTGCTGACCCTGCCGACATACCTCAAACAAACCTGTGCAGGTCACGCATGACCTCACCTCACATATCTGAAGCACAGGTTGTTTCCAAAATGCAGACTCATAATGAGGACAGAGCAGAGAGATATAAACCCCACTCATTTCCACACTCAGATGCGAGTCAAAGGCAGGAGCTGGACTGGGAACTCTGCTTTTCAGCTATCAAGAAATAACATTAGGTGTGACTTGATTATGTATCAGATTAGATGGGTGCAAGTGTTGTTAAAAGGTGGTATCTCACTGGGCGGCAACTACTTGACTGATTGTTTAGTGGCAGTTCACAACTTCCTCATATGAGTTGCAGGTTGCAAGTTAAACATGCTGAAAACATTTCATGCAACAAATCCTCTCATATAAAGTCAACGCAAGTGTCTCAAGTCCACTTGAATGGTATCTGTGGCGTCTCCAACACGTCTCAAGAGCACTAAAGCTGGATTTTGACTCCTGCACAGGAGCTGTCCTCTATTAGTAAAACATCTAAAAACCACACTGGTGTTTAATAATTATTTTTTAAAAACTGGCCCAAATCTGCCTCTCTTTATTTCAGAAGTGTACACCTGTGCATTAAATCATAAATGTGCCATGGTGTGGACCACAAAATAATGTGTAAGCTGTAAACATACACCCACACACACAATTTTCAAAAGCTGGCCATTTAAAAACATAAACACACAGCTTACTGACTGCAAACACTCAGAATTCAGAGAGACTACACAGAAAATTTACATATCTTCTCGCAATTTTGAGTTGCCAACTACTCTCTATCAGTCGCAGCCCAGTGAGACACGATTTAAAGTGAAGCCGACAGAATCCCTCAAATCTTCCAGGCAGGTCTAACCAAACATAAGGTGGAAGATTGAGCAAGTATTTGTTTGCTAAATACTTCAGCTAATCCAAAGTGCTCCTTAGAACCAAACAATGTTCCTGCTTTTATAGAGAGAGGCCTGGTAAGACCAGTTCCGCAGCTTCTTAATTTGGCTGTGCCTCACAGTGGCAGCCAGCGAAGCAAATGCACAAAAGGTGGCTTTTAGTCTCCGCTGCTGAAGGTTACGCACAGATCAATGAAGGCTGCGGTCAAATGACTGTTTATGCTTGGAGGTGATCACATCTTTGGTTCGGGTTCAGAGGATGCTTCGATGCATCATAGGTCACAGGTACAAAGACAAAGTTTTCTTTTTTTTACTTTATATGATTTTTGTCTTCACTATATGACTCCTGGGAGTGTGTTCTCACCAGTCAGAAGAAATCTATTTTTATTTTTGATCAATTAAGTTAAAGGCCTAGTATTCCTTGAAGGAATGCAGATCTGCCTTTCATGCCAGAGTCTTAAACTAAGATCATCTTACGATGAAAATCAGCGGAGCTGAAGCCGTTTTGGTCAAATCTTGATTAAAAAACGTCATGCGCAATCTCATCCAACATCGCAAAATTCATGCTCTGGGTATGTGCTGAAGATGATTCTCTGCTAGAACCACACCAAATGTTAGGTCAATGTGTGTAAGATTGACCATCATAGCCATTTTAGTGGTTTTTTAAAGTCAGTTGGCTGCGGCGGCCACGTCGAATTAGGTTGACTCCACAAGTTAATTAATTGTAGATGTACATCCAGTGATTACTTTCTGCAAGCTTCATTAACATTCATCTACTGGTTCATGAGACATTTTGCTAACAGACACACAAACAGGCCTGCTACCTTTAGGCAACCGGCATTTGAATCAAATATCCCATGATGTAAAGTCTGTGTGCACCACTGATAAGAAGGAAGCTTCCACTGATAGGGTGGCTGTCACGCTATGTGACAGAACTTCTTTATAAAATGTTTTACAAGAAAATAGCAGCACCAGCCTGACATACGCACACAAATCAAAACGCATAAAACTGCTAATTGTTGCCAGATGCACTTGTGGCAATAAGATTAACCATTGTTCTACATGTTGGAGATTGTGCAATCCTCAGCTGTGCCTGTGGGGAAAGACCCCTCGGTTATTCTACCTCATCCATACATTTATTTAAATGAGCCCCTCCCTCAGGGGCCAGCCAGATAACATCTGACCGTAGGCACAAACAGCTGTAAACCTTTCAAGTTGGGGTCGACTTTTGAATAACCCGACAACTCTGACCCTGCGCATGGAGGCAGAAATATTTGCCGTGGGGATGAATCAGCACGGTACAGCTCACGCAACACGATTCAGCTCTGTCGACATCAGCTCCCCCTTCACAGGATCACTTCATGACCCAGACTGAGTGTGAATCACTGTTCACCAGAACTTTAATCTCTTATATACTGAACCTCTGTCTGTTTGACTTCGACCTATAAAACAAGTCATAAACAACTTAAGGGCCTAGCATTCCTCGAAGGAATGCATATCACCTGCTGCCGTTCAGGCTAGAGTTTTAGACTCGCATCATCTTATGTTGAGAAATGACAGAGTTGTAGCCATATTGGTCAAACCTCGAAAATAACATCATGCCTGATCTCATGTGGTACCCTGAATGATCTGTTAGCTCTTGGAGTATGGGTTGTGAACAATTGTCGGTTACCACCGCACCAAATTTTAGCTAAATATCTGTAAAAATTTGCTGTGGAACAACCATTTTTGTGTTGGCTAGGGTCAGTTACCTTTGGCAGTCATCTTGAACGGGGTCAATTCGAAAAGTTAATCAGTTGTACGTATACGTCCAGTGATTAATTTAGGGGAGTTTCACTGAAAACCATCCAGTGGTTTACAACATTTTGTGCTAACAGAAAAATAGGGTTGTTCAGCAAAGATGCTGCGCAATGCGTTGTGCTCAAAGTATGCGTTGGGGAGGACCCCCAGGTACTTACAGACCAAATTTGAGCTCAATCTCTCAAAAAGTGGCTGTGTTATTGGCATTTTTGTGTTTTCTAAATCAGTTCGCTGTGGCAGCCATCTTGAATTCAGTTGAATCCAAAAGTTAATCAGTTGTAGATGCCAACCTAAAGATTATCTCCTGAAAGTTTCAATACAATCCAGCCTGTGGTTCATGAGATATTTTGCTAACGCTTCAGATAAACAAACACACGTACAGACAGGCAAATACATCGTTACTTCGCCTTCGGTGGCAGGTAATAATGAAACGTGAACCTATAAAGTACAGATCTGTGCATGTCGCTCCGTCAAGGACAAAACAGCTATGTAACGACACACCTAAAGGAGCCAGAGATGAGCAGGTGAAGCTGAATTCCTTCACACCTAACAACACAAACGGATCAGCTGGGACTTACTTGTCATCCACATGAAGGCAGGGGGGACACTTGATCGCCAGCCATGTTTTCCACTGAACATGCCGGACTTTGTATACCTGTCCAAATCCACCTGAGCCAATCTTCTCCCAGCTGTTGAACTCAGACGAGTCAAAAGTCCTTAACAGCCCCATATTCCCGTGAGGAGAATCTGGGACGTCCATATCCATGTTGAGAGACCCAAAAAGGGCAACTTTTGTTTGTTTTTTTTCCCTCCCTTCACCTCCTGACACAAAGTGGGGAAGTGAACAAGTACAAACACTGACCTGGCAGCTTGTGAGCTCTTTCTTGTTTTTCCCCCTTCTCTTTCCTGGTAAGACTCCTCCCAGTCTTCAGGTAAAGCAGAGGGGGCGGGGCCTGCTGCTGTGTCATCACTTCCTGGTTCTGAAACAGGGAAGAAGTGGACCACAGATGAAACATACCAGCGCCACACTGCCACCAAATGCCTTTGAATAATTGTTTTCCAGGCACTCTAAAGGTCTTTTGGTTTTTATTTTTCTTATTTCTGCCAAAAAAAAAGAAAAGAATTATTTCCAACAAGCACAAGTTTATGAAGCCAGAAATGTGTCTTTTTACAAACATGCTTTGTTCTACTGTAGCTCATTGTGAAAGTAAAGCACTACTAGAGGTAATGAAAAGGAATATGTCTTAACAAAAGACGTTATGTGTGCCTGAGTCTGTCTGTTAAAATATCTTATGAACCACTGGGCAGATTCTAATGAACTTCTCAACATCTACAGCTGATCCACAGCAGTGTCAGTCTTACACAGATGGAGGTTAGCTCACAAAAACTGGCAGCATCAGCACAGAGGAGCACTGTTAATCACACTCGTCAAAAGCAGTCAGGGATGAGCAGAAACACAGTCGCTTTAAAAAGTTTATGTTTTGCCAGTTAATGTCGTGGGTCTCAATTATTATTGAAATAGAATCTGAACAGCAGATGTTCATTTGTTCATGATTAGATTGGTGTTACTCATTTCTCAGTCCGTTCGGAAAAAATACCGCAAATATGTCTTCAGGTGAAAAACAATAGCTCATATATTTTGAAGTGGGGCTCTGTGGAAGCGTTACGACTGATTAATAACTTAGCTGTGGTGGATTGCGCTTTGTGATTTCTATCTGAAAAAAATATAAATTAACTTTACTTACTAATATGTGGAATTATATTTGTTGGTGCGTGTGAAGATAAAACGTTCTATCGTCAAAAACATGACGTTTTGGTCTATGTTGCAACCTGCCAGGTTGTTTTTTTCCTGTTTACTCACACTGAGTGAAGACATGATGTCACCCGGCCGCGGTCCCCAGCACAGTGAGAAAACTGGAGGGACCAGATGAAGACTAGAATAAATAAAGAATAAATGTGTCATTGTGGAGGCTGGTGAATGCATTGATACAGGAGGAGCTTCATTCATTCATTTTAGATAACAGATCACTGTTTTTGTTTTATTTTTTTGTTTTTTCCTCCTTAGGCTGCAGCTCTAAAAAACAAACACTTGTGGCAGTTCAGAGGTCAAAGTCAATGGAGCTGTTCATCAACATGTAATGTTGGATTTAATGTAAATTAGTCTTCTAGTCACACATTAATCATCAGAATTAGAAAGATTTCCTTTTAAGTGTTAATGTCGCCCTTGATTAAACTCAATAAATCACAACCTTTTCTTGCTGTAACTAAATATCTTTCGTTCTAAACTCAAAATACTTCGGTGTTCCTTACAATCTTTATTGTTTACTTCTTAAAATAAATAAATAATTATGTACTATACGGTGCTGATTTTTATCGCCATCTAGCGGACATGTTTGAAATGACAGCATGCTGAAGCTAAAGCTAACAGAAACAACGAAGACATTAAATCAAATATTGTGCTTACATTTTCGGTAAAATTCCCTCGGAGCTGGGTTACATCTTCATTGTCCTCTAACATTAAGAGACTGCTTGAATAAACCCAACTTTAAACGCGAATTCTTCTCTGTAGACATAAAAACTTTAATTGTTCCTAGCTAACCGCGGCGGATGGACATTTTGTTTTCTTCTGTTTGCGCATGCTCAGTGCAACTTTAAATTGACCTTGTTGATTAAAATAACTTTTACTCAACTAATTGCTGGTTAGCAATGCATTAGGTATTTTTACAGATGCCACTCTTTAATAATCATTGTGCTTTTCAAATACACAACTTTAATTAATGCAATTAGTTACTATAGTTAGAGTGTTTCATTTCGAAATGGCCACTGTGAAGACCTTTTTTAGAACAAATTAGTATCTTTATTAATTTATAGTTGAACCAATTCTCATTTTGAAAGGATTACATACAGTCAGTTTTTAATTTCAAGACAACTTAAAGTAGAAAAAAAGTAACTTCCATAATTTATTGATGCTCTGTTAGTTCCCCACCTCATGATGAATGTGTGTGTTTTTTATTCAACCAGGTAACAAATGGTGACTAATATTCACCGCTTTCTTTGGTTGGCTCACAACCTGTATTTTAGTTGAGTTTTCAGTTTGATTCTTATTAATATGTTTACTCAAACTACTTACAGATTAATGAAGTTAATTGGAGGAAACTGTTGTTTGAAATCATCCTAAACAATGTCAAACTGGAAATCCCCCTCGTTTTGAGCCCATTAAATTCAGAAACCAGATAACTAGTTAAATAAGCGCCCCCTGTGGGTACAGTACTTGTTTGATGGACTCAGTGTATATCCATCTGATCTGACAACACCAGTGAAACACCTGGACAGTGAGGTGAGGACTACCACCAAGCAAGAGAAATCATGAAGACCGAGGAACTCTCCTCACACGTCAGAGGCAAAGTTCTGAATAAGTACAGATCAGAGTTGGGTTATAGAAAATATCCTGAACATCCCACAGAGCTCAAAAAGATCGATTATTGAAAAGATGATGCCATCATTGCAAACCTGCCAAGAGAGGGTCATCCAGCGAAGCTCATAGATCAGGTCAGGAGGACATTAATCAGAGAAACATCCAGGTGGCCAAAGATACCTCGATGAAGCCACAGAGGCAGGAGGGTCTGTCCAAAAGACCATCATAAACTGAACATAGCATAATCTAAGAAAAATGTCAGGAAAGAAACATTGTTTAATAAAAATATCGTAAGGTAGACCATTTGAATTTAGCTTCTGATAATGGCGCTGTGGTAGGCTGACAGCAGGGCTGCCTACGGTTCCTTAAAATAAGGAATCGTCCTGTAATTGAAGCTAAAAAGACACGTTCCTTACTAAGTTGAGAAGGAACACACTTTGTTCCTTAGTTTTAGAAGCCAGTGCTAATCTGTTTCTAGATGATAAATGAAACAGGTGAAACAAGGATTTTGTCTAACCACTGCAGAAGAATCCTGTATTTTCCGACAACCGATTTGTTTAATGAGACCGCATATTTCAAACAAACAACAAATTGTACTTTCGGTAAAAAAAAAAAAAAAAAAAAAAATGCAGGATGAATGCGTAATGCTAAATAACTGCTAAAATTTGGGAAGAAGCTGAAATCAAGTTTTTAAAGCTAAAATAAGCAATGCGCTAGCTAAAAGCTAAATGGAGCCAAACGGACACTGATTCTTGTTTTTGTCAGTGGTGGATGAAGTAATCAACTATAGTACTTGAGACAAATCTTACTCAACTACAAGTTAAAGTTGCTCAGTCAAAAATGTACTCAAGTTAAAGTACTGAAGTACTCACTTTTGAAAATATTTAAGTATTCAAAGGTACATGCATTTAAAAGTACTTAAGTATTCAAAAGTACAAATTAAATTTTCTAATATCAGTATGTTGCTGTATAATTTTCAGAGTAATTTTACAGAACCTTGTAACTTTCAGAAACCACCTGATGTATCGACGCGTAGAACCACTCTGCTACAACTTCTACACCACCTGTAAAGAACTTCAGCATAAAAATGCCACAAAAAATAAGGTTTTTTAAATCTAAACACACGAAAACACAGAGTCTTGATTCTCCTCACACTTTCACTATGGAACAGAGGTTTAAGGTTAGATCTATTACCACGAAGTAACGACCAGCTTCCTAGAAATGTAGTGGAGTCAAAAATACAATATTTGATTTTGAAATGTAGTGGAGTGAAAGTTACAAGTTCCCCCCAAAAGATTTACTCAAGTAAAGTAAAGATTCTCAAAAAATGTACTTAAATACAGTAATCAAGTAACTGTTACTGTCCACCACTGGTTTTTGTCTTTAACTCTTCTAGTGTGTGTGTGTATGTTCGTCTGGTAAATGTTAGCTTGTTGTATTTTCTTTGATGAGATCACTCTTATTAGCAACAATGATGTCTCATCTGTGCCACCCTGGTCAGTCAGTGTTCCTTATTTCAAATTCTGAAAGTTGGTAACCTTAGTTGAGACTAAAATCAAACTTTTAGGCCATTAAGAACATCACGTCTGACACAAACCTAGCACCTCTCATCATGCTGAGAACACCACCTTACAGTGAAGCACGGTGGTGGCAGCATCATGCTTATAGTTATGCTAGCTTCAGGTTTTTGTTTTGATTTTTTTTCTGTCTTACTTCTAGTTTCACAATGCAAACTGTTTTGTATCTTCAAAGTAGTAGTTAGGTTGTATAAATTAAATTAAATCAACCTTTTTTAAATTTCATGTTGTAAGAGAGAATGTTGAGGGCCTTGAACAGTGTGCCTTAAAAATAGTCTAAAGTTCCATTAATACAAAACAAAAGGCAGCTCCTTTAGGTCCCTTATGAGTTTTGTTTTGTGTTAATGGAACTTTAGTTTTTTTATTTCCTTATTATATTTGTTTTGGACTGGTTAGATTAACATTTTATTCTCCCATGTCTCAGAAATAATGAATGACAAATCAAATTCTGAAAATTAGAAACGTCTTATCCCAAAATGATGCAGAAAAATTGGTCCATGCAGTATGTCTAGGCTGGACTATTGTAATTCTTTATTATCTGGGTGTCCAAACAAACTCTTTAAAACTTCTTCAGTTAATCCAAAATACTGCTGTCAGAGTTCTGATGAGAGTTAGGAGGAGAGATCATATTTCTCCAGTTTTAGCTTCTCTCCATTGGCTTCCTGTCAAATTCAGAACAGAATTTAAAATCTTTCTTCTTACTTACAAAACTGTCAACAACCAAGCTCCTTCTTATATTGAAGATCTTATAATTCCATATTTTCCTAACAGAGCACTTTTCCCTCAGACTGCAGGTTTACTTGTGGTTCCTTGAGTTTCTAAAAGTAGAACAGGAGGCAGAGCTTTCAGTTCTCAGGCTCCTCTCTTGTGGAACTTCCAGTTCCTGTCCATGAGGCTGACACCCCGTCTACTTTTTAGATGAGGTTCAAGATTTTCCTTTGAGATAAATCTTATAGTTCGGGTTGCCTTGGGTTTCCTGAGCCATCCCTTAGACTGCTGGAGGACAAACTGACCACATTTCCTCACTCTGCTGCTGTCTTTACTTGCTCTACTCTCCATGTTTGTATCTGTAATTATTTCTATTTCTACCATTAACACGTTTTTCTTTGTCTTTCCAAAGATGGCCGCCCATCCTGAGCCTGGTTCTGGTCCTGTTGGAGGTTTCTTCCTGTGAAAAGGGAATTGTTCCTTTCCACTGTTGCCAATGTGCTCCTCTGGATGGGAGATTGCACTAAAGGAACAAGCTGGTTTCTTTAAATACTGTATACACTTTAAAAAAAAAATTAAAATGGCTGTTTACAATTTACTGAATGTGATTGTTATCACTCACTGCCAAAAGGCAGACAATATTGTTTTTACCTGTGTCTATGTGCATGTGTGTGAGGAAAATGCACATGAAGCAGTGGACAGATTTTAATAAAGGTCTCAGAACGTAATCATTAGATGTACCCGATTAACCTTTGCAGCCAACCCAATAAGCATTCTTTCAACGAGTGGAAGGCCTTTAACATTATATTTGGACTGAAATGACTGTAATTTGCTTTTATCTGAATTTCATTTATGATTTAAACTTGTTTTTTGAACAGCGCTCTGAGATGACTGTTTGCCACTGTATAAAAAAATCTTTTCAAAGCGACTTATGTACCATTTCCTAAAGAAAAGGTTCCTCCCACCCCCACCTCAACCCCCACCCCAACCAAACACTTGGACACAAGAAAACCAAGGGACAATCTGTTTAGAAATAATAGAAAAAAAAGGTTTCTTTTTTTAAGATAAACAATAATTACAGCTACAGTTTACATAATTGAAAAACAACATTTCAGCAGTGGACCTGTTGGAACCTTAACTTAATTCTCAATAAAAAGTCACATTTCCTTCTTCCACAGCAGATTTTTCTGAAAAACATGCATGTTTGTAAAGGCTGGCAAAGTGTGGGGATATTTCAGACGGTGCTTTGGTTTCAACAAGTCAGGGAGTTTGGATCCAGGTGCCATTTCTCTCATGTTTTCATACATTATTGTTGTGTCTGTTTAAAAAAAAACAAAAAAAATAACTTCCACAGAGCTGTAGAGGCATCTGTGTGATGGTAATCGAATCTTTGTACAGTCCAAATAAAAACAAACATCACATCTATGTAACAATGAGAGACTGGAGGTGACCTGCGCCCCCAGTGCTGCTCAGTAGCTGAACATCTGCTGAGAGCTGCTCTGCTGTGGAGCAGGTGTCTGACTCTGGCTGCTCTGCCCGGGTTCTGGACCCTGACTCTGGACCTCCTGGCCCTCCCCCTGAGCACCCTCCACCACAGAGGTGATCTGACCCTCGGCAGTTGGTACGGGCCTCCAGGCCAGCGTCGGGGCATCCAGCTGGTGGCCCATGGGGTTGACCAGAGTGGTGAGGTTGATGAAATGGGCGACGGACTGCGGTGCCACGCCGCTGGTGGACCCCACCGTCTCCGGGATGAGCTCGGCGGGTCGGTTGTGGAGCATGGCGGACCCGCTTACGGTGTCGAAGGTGACGGTGAGGATGGAGTTGTCCAGTGTGAGCGGCCGGTCGCTGGCTGTCAGGTGGCCCACGGCGACGGGCTGCAGGCTGGTGAACTGGGCGGGGGCGTGGCTGGTGATGGGTGTGACAGTGATGTTGGTCAACCCCACTGTGTTGTTGGGGGAGGGGGCTGACGGAGCGCTGGGGTCAGCCAGGACCACCACCTAAAACACCAGCAGTCAGGTCAGTCGCAGCAACACAAACATTTATCAACAGAAAACAACTGAATTACTTTGGAATGACCCCACCTCCGCATTGTAATACAGCCCAGCCATAACATTATGACCACCGAACTGTGAAGTAAAAACGAACTAAAAGCTGACGTTATAAAAGCACCTGGACACGGGCTGCAAGTAGATATTGTGCCACTGAAGTTTATGTGATGGAGCCAGAAAAAGGACCAAACTGTGAGGGACAGTTGAATAATAGTTTTTCCCTTAACTGCAGCTCTTATGAGATGTTCCTGGTCTGCAGGGAGAAAAATCTGGTAAAATGGTCATGTTGGGGGGTGAAGGCTGGCCAGTGTTGACTGATCCAAAACAAAACCCCTCAGATTGCTGCAAAGATTAGAGGGGTCAGAACACAAACGTCGTCCCAGTTCGTTGTGTATGGGTTTGTATGTATGTCTGCAGAACGGTCAGACTTGTTCCGTCAAAATGGTCCAGAGCTCATCACAGGTGGACATGTGATCGATACAATCTGCCCTCAAATGTGATCGGTTCACTGCCTGCGTGGTTTGAGAATAACTTTCAAAATGGTGTTGGATGATTTGAAAAATGCTCCCAGTTCTCACGACCTTAATCCAGTTGAGTGTTTGAGATGTACTGCACACCCAAGTCCCATCTACATCAGTCCCACATCACTGTTTCTGATTCAAAATTAAAAACTTGGTCCAATTCGAGGGCCAACCTCAGTCAAAATTGAAAAAGAAAGACCTAAATTTGTTTTCCAGATGTCTGATGTGAAAAAATGCCTTCTGCCCTCACTAAGCCTATGTTCCCTTTCAGTCGATTCACTCGGTACAACATATGTACTATGGGATATCACGCTCCCACGTGTCCTTGCTGAAGACACCTTTAATCACGCCTTTAGGCAAATGACGTGATGACGACAAGTGACAGGCCCCGCCTGCACTATGTAACCGTCCATCATCACAGTCATTCCTCAGTTCTTACGCTCTTCACCTCGCTAAGAACACCTCTCCGAGTCAGGCTAGCTAGCTGCTGCTAGTTAGTTCTGTGTTTCGTAAGGCTTCTCGGAATTAGCTTAACTGCTTTTGTTGGCGTTAGCCACTGCTGCCTGCTGGTAAGCGTGCCTGCTGGTAAGCGTGCCTGCCCGCGAAGCGCTAGTCCCAAGTTTTTCCTGCACAGTTCAGCTTTTGTGGTTCGGGATGAGCACAAAGCAGAAGTCTTCTGTTCGCCCCTGTCCTCAGGGGTGCGGCTTCTCGCTCCATGAGAAGGACCAGCACGAAGCTTGCCCCGTCTGTCTGGGGATTGTTCACGCTCGCAGAGCGTTGGCGGAGCCCGAGGCCTGTGCGTTCTGTCGCCAGCTTCGCCGCTCAACCCTGGAAAGGCGAGTGAAGTTCCTGGAGAAGGTGC
>NC_051442.1:22034365-22049082 GCF_001649575.2 Kryptolebias marmoratus
AGTGAATCGACTGAAAGGGAACGTAATGTTATGCATATAACTACTGTTCCCTGAAGGAGAGGAACGAGGTACAACACATGGCTGCCCCGCTGCTCAGCTGGGCTCGGTGATGAGCGGCTATTGAACTGAGGAATGACTGTGATGATGGACGGTTACATAGTGCAGGCGGGGCCTGTCACTTGTCGTCATCACGTCATTTGCCTAAAGGCGTGATTAAAGGTGTCTTCAGCAAGGACACGCGGGAGCGTGATATCCCATAGTACATATGTTGTACCTCGTTCCTCTCCTTCAGGGAACAGTAGTTATATGCATAACATTACATTTCTTGTAGTCTTTGGAAAAGAGGAGACCAGACTTTATATTTTCTAATTTTGTGAGATAAATAAATAAAGCTATCTCTCAGCACAGCAGGACATCTTGAGTAATCTACCTGTTGGATGCTCTGCACAGCAGAGCTCGTCTCAGTCTCATCTCCGACGATGACAGTGCTGAATTCAGACAAAGAATGGTGCCTCGGCTCAGTGAAATCAACATATTCATCGGACTCAGAGAGCTCCGGCTCCACTGGAACTCTCTGCTTCTTCTTAGGCTGCCGGGAAGGTCGGACGGGTCGCTCCTGAGACATGCCGTCTTTCTCCAGGGACAGGGTGGGCTGTGGAAACAGGCCAAACACTTCAGCACAGCACAGTAAACTATGAATCTGCAAACAAAAAGTCCCAAAATTCTGAATCCTTGAAGGAATACCGTAGTATTTCTGCCAAAATAGCTATAATATAAATTGGATGATGATGTAAATGTTTGTAAAAGGGTCTGAATGAACTGCTTTGAAAATTTTGGAGAGTGGAGCTGTTTCAGAATGGCAAATTTAAAAATTTACATTGTTAATCAATTTTGCATTACAAAGTTTTTCCAGCAGAAACATAATAACATTCCTGCAGGAAGTGCCTCCAGGCGGCACCAGAAGTGCTGCTGCTCACAAACAACCACAAGATTCAATGTAAATAACCATGTAATAAAAAAACTGACGGCAGTAAAAAGGTCTATGAATCAGCGTTCACATGAACCACTGGAGATTTTAAGATCGGAGCCGTTTTAAGACTTTTTTTTGTTCTCAGCTGCATTCAGACTAGCTGGTAGTCTAACCTGAACAATACTGATAGATGAGTCATTGACTGTCGAATTCTCCTGCAGGTCATCAAACTCATCCATCCTTGCAGACGCCGCCTGCAGGCACAGAGCAGACAGACGTCAGATCAACAGCTGCAGGACAGCAGAACAGGTCAGACCTGAGCGGCGTCATGCAGGCGTGTCCGCACTCACGTCAGGGTGTTTGCGCCGCAGGTGACGGTTCATGGAGGCGCGGGTCGACACCTTGGTCCCGCAGAGGTGACAGGACTGGGCCTCCACCTTTTCATGGGTCAGGTGGATGTGTTTCTGCAGCATGTACTCTGTCAGGTACTTCTTATCGCATGTTGCACATATCCACGTCTTACCCACTGTGACAAAAAAAGGGTCATTAGAGATTTTCCTGATAGAAAATCCTGCCAGACCATTATGACAGGGGCAATCCTGACCCTCCCCCAGATCCTTGCTAGTTACTTTGTAGGGTGCTGATTTTATCATGGGGCCTCAAAATTAACCTTAAAATATATAACTCTGTGCATAATGAGTGTACTGTATATAATATACCAGTTTCACATTTTGAATTGAATTAATGAAATAAATTAAGTTTTTGGAGATATTGTAATTTTCTGAGTTTCATCTGTAGGTGAGCAAGATTGTAAACTAGCAAACTGGGTATTTAGTTCCCGACACTGTTAATTAAAATGAACTTAAATAAGAAAGAATTGTGAATTATACAGTCCACTGTAGAGAAATTATGATAAAAATGTGACTTATTTGTTCTAAAGTTTGCACCAAACAGTAACTACAACAGATCTGATTCGCTTTAAGATTAGTTAGTGCAATCCTTTGCAAAACAAAATGTGTCTGGAATGCAGGACGGGGCGGAAATTATGTAAGCAGGTTGGCGACATGATGATGTGTGCGTGTGTGTGACAGGAGAAGAAAATGTTTAATCGGGGTCATTGAAAGACAATATAATGAGATCCTAAAAAAGTCAATAAAATAAGAGGCTTGAGTGATGATTTATGAAGCTCAACAAGTCCTCAGTGAATCAGAAATACATCCTGAATGTGATTTCAGGTCATTCCGAGGAGAGCCTTTGTACTTCATCTGTTAAGAGCTGGGGCTCATTCTGAGGAAACCTTTTCTCGTTTTCTCTGTCACATTTGTGCCAGAGTGTCGAATTCAGACTGTGCAGAGGCTCAGCAGAGAGTGTAGAATCACTCACACCTGCTGAACTGGATTGTGCCTGTGCCAGAATATAATTAGTGCCTTTTGCTTTGTGAATATCATGCAGAGACAGAGCAAATACCAGATGCAACGGAGCAGCTAAATACTGATCAGATAACCTAAGTGAATCTACCCATAAGTTTGGCAAGTTGAGATTATGTTGGTTTAGGACACTAACCTGTGTGTGTGTGTGGCCAGGTTTATGTTGGAGAAAGAGTTAGCATAAACTATGGTTTCAAAATGTTTTACTTGTAAACGGTTCATAGACTGATTATTCATCCATCTATTTTCTTTCCCCCTCTTCTCCATTCCAGGTTGCAGGGAGCTGATGTCTATCTCCAGCAGTCTCTGTGTGAGAGGTGGGGGACAACCTGGACAGGTCTCCGGTCCATCACAGGGACACAGAGACGAGCGGAAAAACCAACCATTCACTCTAACTCACAACTAGGGACAATTTAGAGTTACCAATGAACCTAACATGCATGTTTTGGAAACCGGAGTAATCCCACATGTACACAGGAAAATAAAGTGATTATAAATTAGTTAAACTAATTTTAAATTATTAAGGCTCAATTTGGCCTTTAAGTACACACTGTAATCCTCAGATGATCTAACTTTAGCCGTCTCCCTATAGTTTGTGTTTTTTAGAACAACACTTTTCTAAAGAAAGTGTTCAGTATTAAATAAAGCGACAGTGAAAATGTATATGAATGAAATTATTGATAGTGAAGTCCCAAAAAAGTTGCCTTCAAGGCACAATTAGTGACAACAGATAGCATTTATACTGTTAACCTGCTAAACCCAACTAAGACTGCACGCCATTTTAAAATGGAGAAGGCTGAAAAATAAACTAACGTCCAAGATGTTGATATTCTGGGGTACCAAAGTTTGAAAGCTAACTTTGTTAGCACTAGCTTGATGTCTAACATGCTTTATACTAGCTAAAGTTACACTCAGTAATTTAATTTTTATTTTTCTGCGCATTCAGGTACAATATTTCAAATTTAAATTATTATTTTTTTTTTTATCTTGACAAAGAAAAAGCTTATTTTGCGTGTGCCAGAAATAAGTAGTTTTGTGTGTTAAATGTTTTCTTCACCAAGACACAACTAGCTAAAACAGCTGGCATTTGTACTATTAGCCTGCTAAATCTAACTAAATGATAATAAACAGAACAAACGGAATTTGAAAATACAGAAGGCTGAAAAGTTCAAAGCACAAAATTCTGTTGATAAACGGGGGTATCAAACATAAAAGTAACTTTGTTAATTCCAGCATAATGATGAAAATACTTTACAGTAGCTCAGTGGTTCCCAAAGATTTTCTTCTGGGCCCCTATGGATTACAATAACCTCCCCACCAAGAAAAAAAAATCAACTGGGCACACATCGTTTAACCAGACATAAATCTATACACATATTTTGTCTTTTTAACTCCACTAAAGTTTATTTCACACTTCAGGATGCAACAAAACAAACTACAAACCATCTTTACAGTGAAACACTTTTGTGTAACTGTTTTTTTAAGTTCTATCCTGTAGAAGAGAATTCTTTGCTGTCAGTGTTATTTCAAACAAATTTTTTTCTTTTTTTTAAACAATATTCAACTCTGCTATCATCAGTACATTTAAAAAAAGCCTCTGTGCAAAATGGGGTTAAAAACCTGTCCTTTATGCTTAGTCAGGCACTGTTTTTTGTTTTTTTTCATCCATACCGCTTCTTGCACCCCCCCTAGGGGGTGCGCCCCACACTTTGGGAACCACTGCAGTAGCTGAAGTTACACTTAGTTATTTATTCAATAGGATTTTTACTTATCTGGGTATTCAGATATATTTAGAATTTAAACTAAGATTTTTAAAATAGATTTTAAATTGCAAAGATGGAGGAAAAACTACTAGCCACACTCCTTATTTATTATATAAATCAGAGTTAATCCCACACTCAGCTTGAAATAAATACCAAAAGTATTGTTATTTCATCATAGAATCAGGCTGATGACATGAGCTCACCTGTGTGGATGAGTTTGTGCGTCTCTAAAGTTGTCCTTTCACTAAAGGTCTTCCCGCACAGCTCACACATGAAGTCTTTTATACCTGCAGAGATGGTGGGATGAGAATAAACCGGTGAAGACAGTGACCCTTTGTGCAGTAAGCTAAAAGATGGTACTAAAAGAACAATTATACTGAACTTAGAGAACCCAGTGTTCTCAGATCTTTGATGTGGCTGTAGTGCAAACCTTCAAGCTCACCTGTATGTCTCTTGTAGTGTTTTAACATGTTGACCTTTTGGGCAAACTTGCGGTTGCATTCTTTGCACTCGTATTCTTTGATGCCCTTATGAAGCTTCATGTGGTGCCTCAGAGCATGCTTGGTCTTCATGCCTGTAAAGTAAATATAACCAACGTACAACAATTACTCAAACGGTGACTTCTTGAGCCGATAAAAATAAAGAGTTTAAAAAGAGAAGTAGTAGAGAGTCGTGCAATGCAGCACCTTTCCCACACTCTGCACACAGGTAGTCACGGTTGTCATCGTGAACCCTGAGGTGCTCCTTCAACATGTCCTTCCTCGCAAATGATTTGCCGCATTTCTCACAACAATGGCTCTTCACTCCTGAATCGTTACAGAACAGACAATATCATTAGAATTTCTTTCTTACAGTTAGATAAAAGTGGGTATTCACATTTTATGGCAATACTTTATAATAATTTCTCCAAATGTGTTGTTTCAGTGGTTTTAATGTGTCTAAATAATAGATGCTACAGGTAAGGATTATTTTGCACATGTGAATGCTGGGTTCCATTTAGCTCAGGGCTGCAAATCACATCACATCTGAGCTGATGACACAGTTTCAAATCAGAAAACCAGCAGGATTTTATTTCCACTGACAAAAGTAGCTATACGAGTTGATAAAAATCAACAACTGCTGTATCTCTGTGTATAAAAACACAGTAGCAGTGTGTGTACTGAGAGGCTGTACAGTATTTCAACAGCCTCTAAAACTGCAGCTAATCCCAGTAAAACTCACAGGGCTACCATGTTGGATTTTGATGGTGGGACAGATTTGTGACCCTGAGTTGGATCTTCACCTTTGGGGTGGAGCTGTTCCAGATGAACTTTCATACTGGGAACATTTTCCAGGGTCCTATGGACATCACTCACCAGTGTGGATGATCTTGTGCCTTTCCAGGTTACCGATGCTATTGAAGATTCGTCCGCAGATTTCACATGGATGGATGTACCTTTGGGGACAAAACAGAGTGAGGAGGTTTTATTCACAGCAATGAGCTTTCAGATCAGATCTTTTAGCCAAAGTACAGATGACAAAAAATATCAAGCATTCAAAGAACCGTAACCTGAACTCAAAGTTCATTCATGTCCAAACGGTCTATTAGCTTACACATCACTGACCGACTTCACATATCATAATAAAGACCTGTTATTGTTATATCTGTTATAATTATACTTTTATTTCTGTATCTGTAAATGCTTCCTCTTAGAGGAAAGTTTATTCATGCTTCAATGGTCTATGTCAGAAATATTACACATTAAAGACCTGTTATTGTTATATCAACCCTACTCTGTTATAGTCATACCAATAACCAATCTGTTATCTCATTCCAATCTTACTATTAGCTAAAATTACCTGATTGATGTTTCTATCTCTGTATTTCTGTATTTGATTCTGTACCTGATTGTTGTTTCTGTGTTGTAAAGCACTTTGAATCGCCTTCTTACTAAAAAGTGCTATATAAATAAATTTCACTTCACTTCATGTATAAATTATTAGAAAAAAAAAGATTTAATGGCAGCTGCACTTCCTGTTGTCTTACTTCTGCACTGCCGGGTCGGGCAGCTGCTCTCTGTGGATGACCAGATGAGCGTTGTAGGTGGCCTTCAGTGCAAAGTGTCGGTTACATATCCCACAGCTGTGGCCTTTCTCCTTGTGTTGCTCCGTGATGTGCTTCAGGTACTCCTTGCCTTTTGCAAATGACAGCTGGTGGACAGAAGCAAGAGACGCGTGTTATATGCTGACCCACTAGAAACTTATTTCGCTCTTTCTTCCATATCTGTTACGAAAGAACCTTGAACGTGTTTGGGAACTTGTCTTGGGAGCAGATTTCACCAGATAAAATAAAAACAAAGTGACAATCTAGTAAAAGCTGGAGGGTTTCTACAACTCCAATTTTCAAATGTTAGGATGTTCTGTAAAATGTAACCTAGTAAACACAATAAATGTTTAAACTAAGAACCTGTACAAATGTTAGGAAAAAATAGGGTAAAGTTTGAATTTTATGGCAGCAACACATCTTAAAGTTGGTCTGGGGTAACAAAAGGCTGTAAGGGTCAGTGGTACTGATAAGAAACAACCAGGGGAGCATTTTGTAACTAATTAGTTTAACTGTAAACAGGTCAGTAAGAAGACGGGGAATAAAAAGATCATTGTAGAGAGGCTGAATCTCTCTGAAGTAAAGATGGGCAGAGGTTCACCAGTCTGTGAAAATCTGTCTGAAAATAGTGGAACAGTTTTAGAACAATGCTCCTCAGCAAAAAAACTGGGAAGATGTTGAATATCCCATCATCTACACTTCATAATTTCATCAAAAAATTTCAAGAATCTGGAGAAATCTCTGAACTCAAAGGACAGAGAAGTCAGCATCATTTTTTGGAACAAAGCTCATTTAAAATTAACTGAGGCAAAACGGAAAACTGTTTTGTGGTCAGATAAATTCACATTCGAGATTCTTTTTGGAAACTATGGACACCACGTCCTCCATACTAAAGAGAGGAACCATCGGCTTGTTATCAGTCCACAGTTCAAAAGCCTCTCTGATGGGGTGGAGCTGCATTTGTGCCACTGGCATGAGCAGTTTACACATCTGGAAAGGCACAATCAATGCAGAACAATACATACAGGTTTTAGAACAACATGATCCCATCCAGACAACATCTTTTCCAGTGAATGCCTTTTATATCACAATAAAACAATGCTTCAGAGTAGAAGAGTCTGAAATGACCTGCCTGAAGTCCAGATGTCTCACCAGTTGAAAACATTAAAAATGACTGTATTTTTCCTAAAAATTATACAATTTCTTTGATTAAACATTTGATATGTTTACTATGTTCCATTATGAATAAAATATGGGTTTATGAGATCTGCAGATTATTGAATTCTGTCTTTATTTACATTTAAGACAACAGAACTGAGGCTGTAACTGACAAACACCATGAAGCTTACCTGGCATTTTTTGCAGTTGTACTTATGGTGTTCAGGATAATCAATTTCTTCATCGTCATCTGTTTCATCACTGTCATTCACGGAGATGCCAATCTTCCTGATGAAATCCTGCCTCTCCTGCTCATCCATTAAAGCAATGTCCTGGAGCCAAAACCACTCAGTGAGGACATGTTATTGAAGTCTCTGCAGGGAGCTAAAACTTTTGTTATTGTGTTCAGAGGGTGGTTTTAGACTTTTGTATGCTCTCCTCCTGTGATCACAGAGTATTGCTTCTCGTCATGAATAATCTTTCTTTCAAAAAAAAGTTTCACTAGCCTCACCTTGAAGTGCACGTGAATGTGGTCCCGGAGGACGTCCACACGGAAGAACTTCCTGCCGCAGATCTCACAGGTGTACTTCTTGTCACCATGAGTCAACAGGTGCTTGTTCATGTTACTCCTGCAAGAGAACACCTGTCCACACAGGCGGCAGGCGGATCAAACTAAAACACTTTCTGAGCTGCTGCCAGCGGGTGCAGAGAACTGAAGGCTTACTTTGCCGCAGATGGGGCAGGGAGACGGCTCCTTCCTGTACTTGGTCCCTTCTTCTCCATTGGCCTCCAGCTCCTCTTTTTTCATCTGTTTTGGTCCTGCCCACATGCAAGACACACTGAGTTCAGGGTACGTTTAGCTACTTTCTGCCACTAGGGGGGGCAGTGTTAAAAACAAGTAGAACAACTTCAGCTGAAAGCTGACAGAGTCGAGGGCAGTGATTTTGTTTTTGCTCTTAAGTGTTATAAACATTATCTTTTTATTTTGTTTAACCTAACTCTTAACCAGTCAGCATCTGACCAACACATATATTATTATTATTAACAAAGCCTGAACTCTTTGTTAATAATAAGCCTTTCTGTGAAACTTCTACAGTAGATGAACTCTAATAATCCCAGCTCTACACAACAGAATCAAAACTAAGGAAACTATTAAGGTGGACTTAAGAACCATCCACACCTTTTCTTTACCCACTTTTTCCTTTCTGGGTCGTGGGGAGCTGGTGTTTATCTCCAGCAGTCTCTGTGTGAGCGGTGGGGGACAACATGGATAGGTTGCAAGTCCATCACAGGGACACACAGAGACAAATGTGTCAAACAACCAATCACACTCACTCACACCTAGGGATAATTTAGGGTTACGAGTTAACCTAACATGGATGTTTTTGGTCTGTGGGAGGAAACTGCAGTACCCAAAATAAACTCATGTGAGCACAGGGAGAAGATGCAAACTCCACCCAGAAAGGCCCCAGGTGGGAGGCAACCCTGGCTGTTCAGTCATTTTGAAGTGGGGGGTTCTGTGGAAAAGTCAGATCCTGCAGGAGTTTGTTGACCATTTTTGTGACAGTTGCAACCCAAAATGTCTGATCACGAGGTAGCTTTTTTCAGAAAATTGCAGTCAAAGTCACAACATTTTGGAACTTCATTTTTTTTTAACATGGCGTGAAGAAACTATTTTACAGTGGAGTTTCAAATTTGAAATGAGATGTTGCAGTGATTGGTCAAAATTGAAAGTCTGAGCAAAATTTACAAGGACTGGTTAAATCTGCATTATTAGCTGCGATCACAACATGGCAACTTCATGGAGGGACTGAAAAGTTAAACAATTCAGATCTTACCTGTTGTAAATATCTTTTTGAAGGACCTCAGTTTGGAGAAATAAAGTTTAAGTCTGACAGGATTGACAAGCTAAGGGCTAGTCTGAACACAACTAAGACCAAAGAGAATAGCTGCTGACTTGAAAAAATTCTAATCTCTAAAAATGTCACAGCAATTCATGCAAACGCTACTTCATAAACCTTTACATCATCATCAATTTTGTTTTACACGGCTATTTAGGTCCAGTTCTATTGTTATTTGCGAGTGAAAGAAGCAGTGGTAGCTAGCTGTAGCACTTCGGTACAACTTGTGGTCACTTCCTGCACAACGTTGATCAGTTTTCTGCTGGGATAGTTGTGCAGTGTAAAACTGAAGGTAGCAGAAAGGTTTATAAAATAGTGTCTGCATGAATGGCTAAGAGAGGTGTCTGGTATGTGAATGATAAAGACTGTCAGGGTTCTGCACCTCCATTGTTCTGAGTTCTGACTTTTGTCTTCCTCGACATAAAGTTACTAATCAACGTTAACACAACTGATTATTGACATTTGACAATGGATTCAGAATCTTCCATGACTGTGATTCAGCTAAAAAGATATAATAGATTTTACCACTTGCCCCTAATGAACAAGTGCAAGTGAACCCGCTTCCAAAGCCGATTTTGTTGTCCTAAAATATTTCTAACTTTTAGAATTTCAGAGCGGTTCATGCAAACACGACACTGCCACTGCACATAACCGCAGGGCTTCATGTGTTATGTGAAACTGATGAAGGTGTGCAGGTTTGTTGAATACTGTTTGCATGAACTGCTCTGAAATTGTTGAGACCATGGTTGATTCAAGATGGCCACAATCCATTTTAGCCATAGCTGCGTTCAAACTAGCCATTAGCTCATGAGTTCTGTCAGAATTCACCTCTGTTTCTCCAAACTGAGGTCACTTAAAGAGCGAGCTACAACAGATAAGATATTAATTCATCAAAACGTTTCCATGGAACACCATTTCAAAGTGGCTGAACTTCGCCTTTGAATTGTAATTTTCCCCCGTTTTCTTTTGCTCTGCTTTCCGAGCGGTCACAGGACTTACCCACACTGTGCCTCCTGTGGTGCTCCTGCATCACGTCTTTGCGGTAGAACATTTTGTTGCAGATTTCACAGGAATAGAGCTTCTCTCCGTGCTTCTTCTTATGCTTGGAGAGGTTGCTGTTGGTGGAGAAAAATCGCGAGCAGATGTCACACTGGAACGTCTTGTCGTCTGGACATGGGAGATAAAAAAAAAAGGTCAAACAGGATCAGATGTGAACGTGATATTATGATAATATTATGAACGTGATAAACATCTGTAAAGAGGGGTAAAAAGTACAACGAAACCATCAGACCTGTGCGACAGTTGTGAAACTTTAAGGCATTTTCCAGGCGAAAAGATTTGTCGCAGGTGTTGCATTTATATTTGTAGTCTTGGTCAGGCTGTTGGGAGGACATGGAAACAAAATACAATAATGAGCAGAAAGCCTAAAAGCGTTAAAGCAAAGGTTTGGAACGTGACTCACCATGTTCTTGCTGTGCTTATAAGAGATGTGCTGCTTCAGACTTTCCTTCCGGCTGAATAACTTATCACATTCATCACACTTGAACAGCTTATCACCTGCACGGATACAGGGAGGAACTCTCAGATATAAAACATGCACATCTGCTCACCCTCTATTAAGCAAAACTGAACTCCGCTTGATTTGACGGGCTGAGAAGACGGGGTCAGAATCAGTGCACCCACCATGAGAGCGGATGTGTCTGTTCAGGTTGCTGCTGTTCTGGAAGACCTTGCTGCAGAGGGAGCAGCGGTAAACCCTCTTGTGCTCCCTGGCTTTGTGCCTCTTCAGGACAGGAGCTCTATCTGGAGAGCCCAGCAGGCCACTGCTCTCTGCCGCCTCTGAAGCTCCCAGCTCTGAGCCTTCCTCTGGGGGCTTCACATCTGCACACATCAGGAGTCAACAGTCCAAAACAAGTCTACAGTGTCTGCAACAACAAGCGGCAACAAGAGTCAGGTTTATACGTATCGCCCACTGCAGAAGGCAAAAGGGTGACATTTTCGCCATTTGTTTACCTTTATTGTTTTCTTTTATTGTTTACTTGTGCACTTTTGTAAAGCACTTTGTGGCCTTTAATGTCTGTGAAAGGTGCTATATAAATAAACTTTTACTTACTCATATCTTAGTCAAATTAAAAGATATAGAGCTAAAGTTTGTTGTGGTAGCAGCTGAGAGTGATATTCAACACATACTCTGAGTGTGAACATGTTTCTCAGGAACTTGTAATATTACATGAGATTGCGCATGTTAGGTTTACAAGGTTACACCAAACTGCTGGATTTGCGTCCCTTCTCATTATCAGATGATCTTTGTTTAAAACTCAGGCATGAGAGGCGGCCAATATGCATTCCTTCAAGGAATGCTGGCAATTAATTGGTATCAGAGTCCCCGCTGCATGGCTAAACCTCCATTTCTATGATCTAGATATAATTGCTCCAGCAAGTCTTACGTTTGTCTGTTCCTCCTGATAAGACGTATTAAAAAGCTCGCCCTGAGAGGAGTCCAGAAGGTATCCTGATCAGATGCTGGAAACAGGCTGAGCTGGTGTCTGTTGATGAGCAGAAGCAGCAGCTCTAAAGCTGTTTTTTTGATTGTCCAGCCTCAGCACGATTTGTTTCGCTCTAATTCGACTTGTCTCGGTTCTACACGGTATGGGAAGTTTTCCATATAGCTGACTGCCGCCTTGATGTGGGCGGGTTGCCATTGGTATTCTCTTTGGTCTTAGTTGAGACTTATTTACCCACCAATGGGTAAATAAGTGAAATAAAGTCACAAAACATTCACCATTCTCTGACACGGCTTCCAACAATGCCGTGGCTGAGTTAAGGCCACCAGAGCCCGTAAATAGAGTTCATTTGGTCTAGTGCTGTAAGATTTCTGTCGTCAGCCAACAAGCACTGAAACATCTGCACCTCTTCATAGTACCACAGTGTTGGATTATGTGTTGCCAATGGCTATAAAATGTATATAAAAAATGAAAAGTGAATAAAAACAAATGGTGTGGTTACGAGGTTTTAAAAAAGGGGGGGGCTCTTGTGAAGGAGGTGCTCTCACGTGACCCTGTAGCCAATCAATTGCCTCCAGTCTGCTGATGTCAAATCTTCAGCTTGACTCGGCTCACTTGGAACCTCGGCTGAGGACGTTCTAAGAAGCGAGCTGAAAGTAGGCGGGATCACCCAATGGGAAGACTCTGAACTTGCGGCGGATCGACCTTTGTAGGGGAGAGTTGAGCTCATGGAAAAAGGCCACGAGACCATATCAGATGACTTCTCCCATCTCATCGACTCTTTCCTCATCATTTCATCCTGTCCTGAAGCTACCCAACCTTCTGTTAGCTCAGTTCTCATTTATCTGATAGCTGTGACCACAGAACTGCAGATAAAACCAACAACTTCTGCCCTCTGGCTCAGCTTTTTCTGCACCACAGCAACCTCTCCAATGGTGGAGGGGTTTGAGTGTCCAATGTTCCAAGGATGAGGACCTCTGCGGTCGAGTTTGTTCCAGGTGGGTCTCTAAGAGGAAATCAGTCCTGAGTCAAGGGTCAGATGAAGTGCAAGTTAAAACCCCCAAGTTCTCAATGTACCCAGAGAACTCACCTGAATTAGAAAACGTGAGACCTCACCCTGGAGCTGGACCTGGATCGAGTATGTAGGCGAGTATCTAATTCAGGTTTTTACACACACACACAATTTTTTATTTTTCTGTCGATTTCTGAGCCATTCCCAACATCCAAGTACAGATGTTTACTGTAAATATTTACTATGAATTTACATTTTACATTACAGAAAATGTTTGCCCAGTGGTCAGGGTCTAATTACTTCTATGTCAAACAAAAGAAAGATTGACAGCAAGAAACACTCACTACTAAAGTGAATGATGTGAAGTTTTAAACTTATAAACTTAGTTAAGCTGTTCTTTTAACGAGTTGTTGAACTCGTGCATGAAGCGCTCTTCCAGCCCTCATTTCTGAGGGTCGTTGGGGTGCTTGTTCGCCTGTTGCACGAGACATGTTTTGGTCACGTGCATGAAGCTGTGACATGGTGTGAAACTGTCTGAGGATTAGACTCAAGGCTGCACTGTATGTGTTGGAAAACTGGGGCCTGAGAACTCCTCCTCTGCCTAATATTGGACTTTCTCATAGCTTTTTTTTTTTTTACTCCTCTTTTAAACCATCTATCTCCTCCACCCAAACTCTGTACAATATTGTCCTCAAATAAGTGTCTCTCATCCTGGAGAGACAATTGTCTGACTCATTGCTTCTTACCTTTGTGTTTGTTTCTGGCAGCAGCAGCAGTGGCTCCAAGCCTGCGCCCCCTGGCCTTCCTCCCTCGACCATGCCCTCTCCTGCGGACGGGCTGAGCTGCAGGTGTCTCCCCGTCCTCATCGTGCTCCTCCAGGCCCTCCTGGGGTCGAAGTGAGTTGGCTGCTGCCTTCACCTCACCGACGTGACCTAGAGTGAAGTCTGTAACCAGCAGAAATAACGCAGATGCATCAGAGTGTGCAACCGTTCAGTTTTCTTGACTTTATGCAACAGATGATACGAATGATCCTACCTGCATGGTTTTCCTCAGTCACCTGGGGCACGGAGGCTTCGCTTTGCTCCAGGCTCTCTAGTTTAGCAGCTGAAGATGTCGCATCTGTTTAAAAGACAGAACAAGATAGTGTTGCATGGGCACCCTGCCACAGAGTCTGAGCTTTAATGTCTCAGTCACTCTACCTGGAGGAAGCAGCAGAGGTTGAAGTGGAGGCTTCAGCATGGCTTTCTCCATCTTCTTGGCATAGAAAGCTCCATACCAGACTCTCAGCTCCGTTCCCGGCAGCACATCCTAGAAAGCACGCAGCACAGGTCAGCATTCAGACGTAACAGTGCACCCAGCTCCTGTTAGAACACGTGCGAGCCGCAGAAAAACAAAAGTTTAGAGAGGATTCGGGTACCTGGGAGGTGTTGAAGTAAACGTCATCGTCCTGCTGATAAGCCGTCAGATTCTGGTGGGTGTGATCAGTGGCAGGTCGCACCAGCATCATCCAGTTACAGTCCTCCTCACTGCTGCAGTCGAAACACACCACCACACCATTCCTCTGGAAGATCTGCCCATTAGAGGAGGGAGGAGCGAGACAGAAACAAGGGATGAGATCATGTTAGGTATATCAACAAGATCCATTCATCCATCCATCCATTGTCTTCCTCTTATCCGGGGTCGGGTCGCGGGGGCAGCAGCCTAAGCAGGGAGACCCAGACTTCCCTCTCCCCAGCCACTTGGGCCAGCTCCTCCGGGGGAATCCTAAGGCGTTCCCAGGCCAGCTGAGAAACATAGTCCCTCCAGCATGTCCTGGGTCTTCCTCTGGGCCTCCTCCCGGTGGGACGTACCCAGAACACCTCACCAGGGAGGCGTCCAGGAGGCATCCTCACCAGATGC
>NC_051442.1:22050523-22063013 GCF_001649575.2 Kryptolebias marmoratus
TGAGGAGGTCTTCGAAGTATTCGGCCCACCGACCCACAACGTCCCGAGTCGAGGTCAGAAGCACACCACCCTCACTATAAACAGTGTTGGTGCTGCACTGCTTTCCCCTCCTGAGACGCCGTATGGTGGACCAGAATCGCCTCGAAGACAACAAGATAAATATATGTATATAAAACCCCACAAACGTACTGTTCCTACTTATCCCTGACAGTACAGAGTGTACACCATTAGCTGAGGTACCTATACATCTATCTGCATCCCCTACCTCAGGTAATATGTTCAACCTTGACCAAGCATCAGAGGGATTGGTAGCATCAAATATGGAGACAATTGCTAACTAAAAGCCTCAGTTAGTCAATGTGCCTGACCGGTAACTGCTTTTATTGTTGGAGCATTACCTCTCAGGATCGAGACCTTCTAAAAAAAAAAGCAAAAATCTAAAAAAACCCCACAGCTTCTCAAAGACGCACATTTTGTGTCAGGAAGTGTGTGTCCACTGACTGAAGTAGACCAACCTCAGACAGCAGCAACTCTAAGGCTGAACTGCAGCAGATCGAGGCCAAGCAAAAACAAGATATGCAACAGATTAAAACACTGATCACCAGCTGGAGGGTGGGTTGGTGGTGCCCACCCACAAAGAAAAAACAAACAAACAAAAAAACATTTTGTGTTAATTACTTCATTTAAAATTTCCACTAAATGACTGAGATATTAAAAATAAGCCATTTTACAAAAATTATAATTTTGTAATGTAAAATGTTGTAAAAGTGAAAGTGAAATTATAATTTTGTAATGGTATTGTAATATTTAATTGTGCCGTGAGGGTCAGTCTGACAGCTTATTGAAGACGACTGGCACACAAACTCAGATCCTCGCCCCACCTCACTCTTACGGCTGTGAATGCCCAACTGGTTCTTTCACAAACGATAATAAAGAGAAGCTGAAAATGTTATCTGTATTTTAATAATATATTGCTGTTTGTGGTGCTTAAATAGTTGCACTAAAGATGTCAAACCATAAAAAACCAGGGCTCCAGACTAACTTTTTGCACTGGTCCCAACCAAAATGGCAGAGGTGGCATGGGCCATCTACAGGTGATTTATCTGAGAACAGCAAAGACTTTTGTGTCATTTGTGTTTTTTACTTTTTTATTTTGTTGGTCAGACACTGGAACTTGTTGCACTGGTGTGTCTAACTTTTTCAGTTAGGTGCTTGTCCACCCCAATATTAGATTTTGAAAAGTCCCATTTTGCTCAGTCCCTATGGACATTATAGTCATGTCAATGACTAACAGGAATAAGGGTGAAAATAAATGTTTCTTTATTTTTAACTGAAGAACAAACACAAGTTTGCAGAAACCCTAATTATTTTATAGCAGAACTTATAAATGTTGACGTTTAGTCTGTGTCTTAATGCAGTCTGTTCCCTCTCTGTGGTTAAGATCCATCTGGCTGCACCTTTAGAGGAAATGCTCCTTCTTTCTCCAAGGTGGGGACCCTCTTAGCCTCAAAGGGTCCAAAGCGAGTCCTCTTGACCAGCCGATGCAGCACAAACACCCCCTCCTCCCCATTAGCCACCTGTCTGATCTCCAGGCTGTTAGGAAGAGATGATCTGACGCAGGACAAAAGCAACAATTAAAAGGTGAAACCTAAAAACATTACTGCTGCAAAAACTTCATTTGGATCATTAATAACACAACACATCTGGGAGGCCAGATTCTGCACTTCTGTTAATACAGCGCCTTGGAAAAAGTATTCACACCCCTCAAACCTTTCCACATTTTGTCATGTAACAACCACAAACTTCTAAGTATTTTCCTGGGGGGTTATACGATACACTAACATAAAGTAGCACATAATTGTTAGGTGGAAGAAAAATGATACATGTTTATTATTTTTTTATTTTTACAAATAAAAATCTGAAAAGTGTGGCTGCATTTATATTCAGCCCCCTTTCTTCTGATACTCAGTAAAACCCAGTAAACAGAGTCCACCTGTGTGTAATTTAATCTCAGTATAAATCCAGCTGTTCTGTGAGCCTCAGAGGTTTGTTACAAAACATGAGTGACCAAACAGCATCACGAAGAACAGGGAACACACCAGACAGGTCATGGATAAAGTTGTTTAGAAGTTTAAAGCACAGTTAGGTTATAAAACAATATCCCAAACTTTGAACATCTCACAGAACCACTGTTCAATTCATCATCTGAAAATGAAAAGAGTTCACAACTGCAAACCTACTAAACATGGCCGACCACCTAAACTGACAGGCTGGGCAAGGAAAACATTAAGCTGAGAGAAAGCCAAGAAGACCATAGGAACTCTGGAGGAGCTGCAGAGATCCACAACTCAAATGGGACAATCTGTCCACAGGATAACTATTTGTTGTGCTCCACAAATAATAGAATAGATTAGAATGATAACTTATTGATCTCCTGAAGGAAATTGGTTAAATCTGGCCTTTATGAAAGAATGTTGAGAAGAAAGTGATCGTTGAAAGAAACCAGAAGAAGTCCTGTTTGCAGTCTGACACAAACCATGTAGGCGACACAGCAAACATGTGGAAGAAGGAGCTCTGCTCAGATCAGACCAAACTAACAGGGCACATCACCCTGAACCCACCATCTCCACTGTGAAGCATGGTGGTGACAGCATCATGATGTGGGGATGCTCTTCTTCATCTGTTAGAGGCTGTAAAGACTTGAGACTGGGTCAGAGGTTCACCTTCTAGCAGGAGAATGACCCAAAACATCCAGTCAGATCTACAGTGGAGTGGTTCAGATCAAAGCAAATTCATGTAAAGTAAGTAAGTAAAAATTTATTTGTATAGCACATTTCTGCAGCAAGGCATTCAAAGTGCTTTACATCATAAAAACATCAGTAGAATATGTTAGAATGGTCCAGTCAAACTCCTAACCCAAGTCTAACTTAGAATCTCTGATGTGTTCACAGACACTCTCCATCCAATCTGACTGAGCTTGAGCTGTTTTCCAAAGTAGAATGGGCAAATATTTCAGTCTCTAAATGTACAAAGGTGATGGAGACCAACCCCAAAAGTTCTGAAGCAAAAGGTGGTTCTACAAAGTATTGACTCAGGGGGCTGAATACAAATGCACACCATACATTTCAGAGTTTTATTTGTAAACCCATTTGAAAGCCACAGAAGAGCGGGTAAAGAAAATGGATGAATGGTTATTTCTCCTTCCAATTTAAAATTACGTATTACTTTCTGTTGGTGTATCACAAAACATCCCAGTAAAATACTCTGTTTGTGATTGTAACGTGACAAAATGTGGAAAGGTTCAAGGGGTGTGAATACTTTTTTTTCAAGGAACTGTACATCATTATTGCACTAATTGGTTGGATCAGTAATAAGACAGAATCTTGAGGCCAGAAGCTGCACTCCTGTTAGTATTCATTTGAGCACAGGTTGGTTGAACAGTCTCAGCTGTCACTCACCGAGCTCGGCTCAGGACGAAGGTGTCCGGGACTGTCACCAGGGGCCCCAGCTCAGGACACTCCGAGTCATGGTACTGACCACAGTCCTCACACCCTGTGGAAGGTATCACATCGGTCATCAGTCTGCTCACACACACTGTGGCACAGCTACAGGACAGGGATGGCTTCATACTCACAGATGAACTCATCTGGTGTCTGTTCAGCCATCACGCCAACCTGCACAGAGGAAATGACTTGATGTCACTGACTAGAAAGACAAGAGCTGACAGCTTTCAGGTTACACCGGTGTGTTTCAGAGAGGGGCTACTTGTATGAGTATCTAATCCAAACTTTCAAACCGGTTCATATTTTTTAATGTGAGGCTCTTCAGCTGTACCTGAATGCATCATCAGCCTTCCTGTTAGATAACGGTGTGTTTGACAGCAGGACGGGTTATCTGTGTGCGTCAAACACTTGAAACGTGTCTATTTAATGGAAACAGTCCGAGTAAGAGTTGGGATTCAGGATTTGAGTCCTTCCCAAACTCTAGCCGGGTTTTAACTCCGATCTGAGCTCTTTCTCCTTCGCTAAAATGTAACAAAGAACAGTCGGCATGGCGGATGGACCGGAGACGCAAACCCCCAAACGGGAGTCGATGTTTTTCGGCGGCGGGCAGAGAGCAGCGCGTGCGGCTCAGAGAAACTCGGACCAAACCGGACACACCAGCTGCACCCTTACCGTGAAACCGCGCCGCCGTTTCGGTGGGGAAGCCGAGCAGAAGTGCGAATAAACACGTTACCTTTTCGGCAAAACACCCTTCATTTATCGAGTCCTGACTCCGGGTTCCAATCCGCTCCAGAGACGGCGCAGGACCGGAAGCGCACTGCGCCCGGTGCATTATGGGGGCTGTAGGCGCGACAAAAGTGTACTGAAACGACAACAACTCAGCTGGGAAGTAATGAGTCGATTAGGATAAAACATTGATTTAAAGCACTTACTTCTAACAAAACTCTATAAATCCAGTCTTTTCTATAACTTCTTTACTTACATAAAACTATAAAATGTTTAAATCTTCTACAAACAAGTAAAAATGCTGTCATTATTAGTAATAGTTCACAAATTTCTTCAAAGCACTGTAAGTTACAAATAAAAGTACTCATATTAAAGTTAGAAGACTATCACTGATGGTGTTTGTGTAAACTGATTTGAACTTTATAGTTTGAACATTAAAACCTTCACTTTACATTTGTTTTCACTGTTGACTCTTATACAACATATTCAGTAAGAAAAGGTCCAAATACCAATTAGTTTTATTTTAAACTCTTGACAAAAGCTAATTTTGATTGAAAACATGTTGAAATACCCCAGAACTCCTCACATGCTTTTCTTAACCCCTCATCCAACAATACATAGTAATCTGAACGCTGGAAAGAAGGAGTACAAAGTAAAGAGGCTAGGAGGGACATACATAGGAGTAAAACTCAACTAAGTCCAAGATTCGTCCCCTTACAGTCCTTAATCTACAAAAGTTTCTGTTAAAGGGCACATCAAGTAGATTTATAACATTTATAACATTTAAAGTAATGGTCACCACACTTTCATGTATTCACTCAATATTTATTGCTGGAAATTAAATAACTCCACTGGATTTTAGTTACAGTCTCTGCAGGGAAATAACTGGCGTGCTGCAGCAGTCAGTCCGTTTCTGTCCATAGAGCAGATGCCAGTAAAAAGAAAACCAAAAACAGTTTATTCATCACATACAGCCCTAATTTTAGTGAATGATCTACAGTAGCTGGTGCTTGAAGGCTGCGACAAATAAGAACTCTGGGACTAAGCTAAACAACCCATTTTCTCGTTCATTCCTCAGAGTTTGAAGGCGTTTCTGTCTGAACTTCTTTGACCTGGATTTTTACATCTTTATTTATTTTTTTAAACAGACTGCAGACAGTGACGATGGACGACTCATAATGCTGCCGTGTATGTACCAAGATGCAGAAACGCCCACAGAACCCGCAGATGTGCTCTGTCATAAAAAAAATAAACGAGTGTTTTAGAATCATCAGGTAGTCTAATAATGTAAACACTCAGTAAACAGATATGTGCATAGACTTTTCGATTACAGACGCTGTTGATGGTGCTGCACGAAATGAGCCAAAAGCAGCTGAGAAGTCATTCTGGCAGAAACTGTAAGGCGATAGATGAATTCTGTCATCGTGCTGCGTCTGTTCTCTGAGCAGAAGATAGTATCGATCAAAAGTAGCAAAAAGGATGGAAAGAACACAACCTGCTTGCAAGATAATACAATCATTTAGCTAGATTTTCAAAACAAAAGCAGCCAAAACTATTTCTCTTTTTGTTCTGGTGTTGAAACAAAACCATGCATGACAAAGCAGAGTTCCCTCCATTCAGTGGTAAAGGAGAAGTAAACTCTAACAGAACAAGTTTCATTAATGTGAAAAGCTGTGCAAAAGTAACACCACAGTCCCTGGATAAAGGCTCGTTACCTTTCCGCACATTACCAACCCTGCTGGCAGCAGTAGTGTGCAGGAGGAATCTATCAGGAAGACGAACATAAACGCTGCGTATCAATAAAAAGGAGAAAAACCTCTGGCTTCTTCCTACGAAAAATTTCAACTCATTCTGGAAGCTA
The DNA here is from genome assembly GCF_001649575.2 of Kryptolebias marmoratus. NCBI lineage: Eukaryota > Metazoa > Chordata > Actinopteri > Cyprinodontiformes > Rivulidae > Kryptolebias > Kryptolebias marmoratus. The sequence continues at coordinate 22,056,614 of NC_051442.1, forward strand.
GTGGTGTGTGATAACCTCTGTCCAAACCAATAACTAATCTATAATTAAAGGTCTAGCATACCCTGAAGGAATGCATATAACAGAGTTTGAGCGTTTAGGTCAAACCTAAATGAAGTTCTGCACAATCTCATGCAATAATGCAAGATCTCAAGCATTGTGTAGTACACAGTACGTGTTGGTAATGACTCAGCTATTACACCCCAAATTTTAGTTCAGTATCTGTAAAGCCTGCTGAGGTATAGTCATTTTTGCGTTCACTTAGGTTGACAAACTGCGGCGGCTATCTTGAACTGGGGTGACTCCAAAAGGTAATCAGTTGTAGGCGTACATTCAGTGCCTGCATCCTGACAGTTTCATTAAGATCCGCCCTCTGGTTTATGAGATGTTTTGCTAACGGACAAACTGTTCTGACTATAACAGTTATGGCCGAAGTTTTAAGCAAAGATTTTGTGCAATGTGTAGTGCTCGAATTGTGTTTTGGGGGTGATGCTAAGCTACCACTTGGACCAAATTTTAGCTTCATATCTGTAAAACTGGCTGAGTTGCAGCCATTTTTGTACATTTTTTTTTAAGGTCAGCTGGCAGCGGCCAACAGACAAACATGTACATCCAATGATTATTTGGAGTTGCATTAAAATCCACTCAATGGTTTATGAAATATGTTGCTAACAGACAGTCAGCGTTGTCTCCAATAAGTTTTAAAATCAATCCGTTAGCTCTCAGAGTAGCCATCTTTGTAGTTTTAAAGGTCAGTCGGCTGGGACGGCCATCCTGAAGCGAGTTGACTCCAAAAGTGAATCTGTTGTGGCTGTCGACCTAATGATTATTTTCTGAACATGTCATTAAAAGTTCTTCAGTGAATCACTTGATATTTTGCGAACAGAAAGACGAACGAACACATGAATGCATGCACACACACACACACAAACAGGCAAACACATTGCCCTCCACCTTATTAACCAGTGTTCGACTTGCTTTTCGTGTGACAACTTTGCAGCTGTTATGCGGCGCATTCAGAGAGTTTTCAGACCCCACTTTTTGTTCCTGTTTGAGTTTGCCTGCCCCTCATTACTTCACCCCTAACAATTTATTACCAATAACAATAAAACTGTTGTTTTAAGGTAACTAAAAATCTTTGTCATTATGAGCAAAACAAGGAAAAATAAAGGGGTCTGAAGACTTTCTGAATACACTGAATACAAATTAAATAACTAGTATTATGTGACAAATCTTTCGCAATTTTCAACATTTCTTTTTTCATAAAATTAGTGTCAAAGTAGTCACATTATTCTCCTCGGGCTGGTTGTACAGTGAAAAGATTATCTCCCTTTGTGAATATTTTAACATAAGAGTCTATCACACGAGTAGCTCCTGTCATTGCACTTTAAATAAAAAGGTACTCGAGATGTGCAAATCATACAAACACCACTCTGCTCTTCATCTTTGGTCCTGTCGATCCACTATAGGAGACTTGTGGCTTACAGCAGGGAGAGTTTCATTTTCGCCCTCAGTGACGGTGAGGTAAAGTACAAAGGCCCACATTAGTCTCTTCAGTTTGTAACAGGGCCATAAAAGCACTTAATATTTCAAAAATGTTGCATAAAACATACAAACAAAAAAAGCAAACATGCTAAGTAATATCCACTGAAAGGCCACCAACCAACCCCGGACAGGATAGATTTGTCCACATGTTCACTCTTGCTGTTGGTGGAATTTCAGCTTCTTATAGGAAGCATTTCAGAGGAATACAGCGATAAAAGAAGGCTTCATCCGTCTGCGCAGACTTCCCATTCACAGTGCAGAAGCCCCAGTATGCAGGCCTGGTATCGGAGGAGGGAGGAGGTTAATCAGTTTGTTCTCTAGTGCAGATCTGAGCTGGAAGTGATGAGAGTAGCTGTGGGAGACGCTGAGGGGAAGTGGGGGCTACGCGTGCGGCTCCCCCGTGAATGTGGAGCCGTTAGCTTTGCTCTTACTCTTACTCTTGCGGCCGAGCACGCGGTTAAGCGTGGCAGTCCGGCTGGCCCGCTCCACTGCAGCCGGAGACTCGAGGTAAACCAGGTCATTGTGCGACTGGCTCATCCCCGGCTCCTTGTGCTGGTGACGGCGACGGAAGAAGAGCTTGGCACTCTTCTGAAGGAAGCTGCCTGTAGCAAAGAGAAGAAGAGCAAGTCCTTTTAACATCATCTCAGACAAAAATAAAGTCATACTGAGACCAGGTAAGACCAAGAAAAGAAAAATCCCAATCTGAAAAAGTTGGGACACTGTGAAAAATGTAAATAGAACCAGAATGCAATGACTTGTAAATCTCATAAACCCATGTGTTATTTACAAAGAAACACTGTAAACATCAAATGTTTAAACTAAGAAATTATACCATTTCTCTAATGTATCCCCATACCATCATAGAAGCAGGCTTTTGAACTGTGATGACAACAGGCTGGATCTCCTCTTTAGTAAAGAGCACACAGTGGTTCACCCCCCCCCAAAAAAAAAAAAATCAAATTTGGATCCATCTGACCTCAGAACAGTTCTCCTCTTGGCCTCAGTCCATTTCAGATCAGTTTTGGCTCAGAGAAGACAGCAAGGTTTCTGGATGGTGTTCAGATGGCTTCTTCTTTGTCTGATAGAGCTTTAAGTAACATCTGTAGATGGCTCAGTGAACTGTGTTTACAGACAGTGATTTGTGGAAGTGTTCCTGAGTCCATGCAGTGATGTCCACAACAGAATCAGACCTGGTTTTAATGCAGTGGCCCCTGAGGGCCCCAAGATCACAGGGAGCCAATATTGATGTTCAACTTTGACCTCAGAGATTTCTCTAAAATTTTGGGATATTCGTAGTCTTCCCAATTTTCCGTTGAGGAAAATTATTCTGAAACTGTTCCACTATTATACTGGTGAACCTCTGCCCATCTTTACTTCAGAGAGATTCAGCCTCTAAAATGATCTTTTCATCCTCAGTCCTCTTACTGACCTGTTTACAGTGGAACTAATTAGTTACAAAATGTTTCTTATTCAAAGTCATCTTATTTTTTTTCTGAAAATTAGTACATTTTTTAAAATTTAAACATTTGATATATTTGCTATGTTCCACTGAATAAAATGTGGGTCTATGATATATATCATAGACCCACATTTTATTTAGGTTTACATTTTACAGAACTTCAACTTTTTTGGAATTTAATTTGTTTAAAAATAAATAAATATATTTTTAAATGCCCAATTAACAAAAAGTAGCACAAAATTTGTATTAGTTGGAAACTGTTGCTCATGGAAAAATATTTGATATACTGATTGATTAGTTAGAAAAAATAAACTTGTTAATATTCCTCAGATAACAGAAACTGGACCATGATAGAGCAGCCACAGTGTCCAACTAAACTGTAAGCATCATTCCTGTATTCTGCACTGAAGTAATCTGGATAGTCTTTCTAATACGTTGATTAGTTCAGTCATTTTAAAGCAAGATAAAAATCAATATGAAACTAACAAATAAAAAGAAGAGGCATTCGCAGGGTTCCTACACATTTTCATTTTAAAGCTCCAGACTTTTCACAGATTCAAAGTTTTAGATTTTCTTCTTGATTTTTGAGTCCTGTTAGACATCAAAACATCCACAGAATGACTGTAATTTACAGTTTGATCAGTGGTGTTGTTTTGTTATCTATGTACACTGCTAAAAAAAAAAATTAAGGGAGCACTCAAATAACGCATCCTAGATCTGAATGAATGAAACATTCTTATTGAATATTTTGTTCTGTACAAAGTTGAATGTGTTGACACCAAAATCACACAAAAATCATCAATGGAAATCAAATTTATTAACCAATGGAGACCTGGATTTGGAGTCACGCACAAAATTTAAGTGGAAAAACACACTACAGGCTGATCCAACTTTGATGCAATGCCCTTAATAAACGTCAAAATGAGGCTCAGTATTGTGTGTGGCCTCCATGTGCCTGTATGACCTCCCTACAATGCCTGGGCATGCAATTTTCAAGACTGGGTAGGAATCCTATACTAATATGTAACAGTACAAGGGATGTTTTCTTACTTGCGTTTCAGTGCGAGTGAGAGAGACTTTTTTTTACTTAAATAAGGAAGTTGTGACAGGGCATGTCATACTGCATGTAAATATGGCAAAAATATTTACAGTACTGAGCTGTACCATTCAGCTCTACTACACTTGTAAGTTCTAAAAATAACTACTTCAATATATAATTGAAATAAACTGTGAGTGGATATAAATGTTCACACCTCCTGTAAAAAAAAGTCAAAATTTTGTTACGTAGAAAACTGAGACCATGATACATCATCTCAAAGCTTTTCCCTCATTTAATGTGACATGTGTCCTGTACTTTAAAGTGAAAAACTAACAAATCTGTTTGGAGAAAAATCGGAAAAATAAAAGAGGTGCAATGAGATGGTTGCATAAGTATGCACACTAAACTATTTTTTTTATTTAATTACAGAATCCGGTTGTGAGAATGGGCAGAATGGCAGAGCAGTGCTTAGAGCCTCACAGCGAGAAGGTTGCAGGTTAGAAAGCGGTTGTGACTACTTTCTGCATGTGGGGGGGGAGGGGTTCTCCAGGTACTCCAGTTTCCCCCCATGGACAAAACATCCATGTTAGTAACAATTTAGAGTTTTCTGTTAACCTAAGTGTGAGTGGGTGTGGTTGGTTCTGTGTGGACTGGCATCCAGTCCAGGAAGTACCGAACTGTGTGTAGATTTTCAGTCACTCAGATCTGTAGTTATTTGTGGAGAATCCGACAATCCTAAGAGTTTCAAAACAATGCAACTAGACTGCTTTTCTCATTTGTGAAAAAAATAGAAAAAACCCCCCAAAAAGAAATCCAGTTGCTTCGTTTTGAAACTGAGGGTTTTTCTTACAAAGAAAAAACATCCAAAATTAAGAAGAATGTCTCCCAAAAGCATGCCAGAAAATGTGATTTCCAAAAGGTATGACTGGCGGAAAAAAACAACTCTGTCCCCACAGTGAAACATAGTGGAGGCAGCTTCATGCTGTGGGGATGCTTTACTTCAGCTGGAACTAAGGTTTAATTCATGATGGATGGAATTATGAAGATATCCAAAATACCTGTTGTCAACTTAGTCCCAAAACCTTTAGGGTCACGACTATGACCTTAATCATACATCCAGATCAATGTTAGCCTGAGTTTAGATCTACATCTAATAGAAAATCTGAGTTTAAGGCTGTGGGCACTTATGCAGCCATATTACTGCACGCTTTGAAGTTTTTTCATCTTTTTCTCCTAACAGATTTGTTTATTTAGTTGAATTGTACAGGACGTGTTTTATTAATATGGAAAATACCTCTGAGGTCTCGTTTTTCTTGCACTTTAACAGGGATGTGTGGACTTTTTATATTCACTGTGTACAGTATAAAGAACTAAAGTATTGATTTGGCATAAAGGAAAACTACTCTAGTGCTAGCAGAAACTACATTACTACAGGTTACTATAAGTAGCCCATGGCATAACTTACTTATCCGGACAAACTGTGTGCCTAGCCCTGCTCTCCTCTAAGATGGCAGTGAAGAAAGTTCAAAAAGGTTCAAATGGTTAGAAGGAAAAGGGAGGGGAAAACAAAACAGAGAATCAGACCACAGAGTCAGAATAAAAATGACCAAACATATAAAACAGACCATGAATTGTTCTCAAGGCAAGAACAAGTAGGATCCAAAAAAAGCTCGACATCAACCAGTGTGCTTCTGGCCGAGGCAACCAAACCGTGTAGGAAGTCTCGTGCAGATGTCAGACTGAGCAGGTGAAGAATCATGTGTCAGGAGTGACCTTATATTGAATATTCTTCCTGAAGAAAAAACGGTGCTGATCAATCACCCGGGAATAATGTGGATTTCACAAAGAAGACCTTGAAGAAACGTGGCTCTAGGAGCAGAAAGGATCTGAGTAACAGAGCCTGACTCAGCTTCATTTAATTACTGCGGCTGACAGAGTTGGCCTTTTATTTAAAATTAAACATTTTACTTCATGATCAAAATGGTTATTTGATAAAGTTTCATGAAATGCCATCATCAAATGGTGATTAATTTGGGCAATGAGCCAACTCTGTGTCCAAGTCTAATTAGAACTGTGGTGTTTATGACTCATCATTGAACATTTTAACTTTTTCCTCATCACAATTTCTGCTGTATTTATTTTAAACTTTAATTGGCAACAAAACATGGCAGTAATTTAATTAACTGCTCTTTTAATCCCTGGTAATTGAACACAGTTCAGCTCATTAGTGCACTCTTACACTGAATCAACACCTGTCACCGAGGTGATTCTGTGTGTTGTTTGTTATTTGTTTTTGCTGTAGTTTGTTGTCACAAACTGGCACCTGAATGTGATGATGTGATTATTGGTCAGAAGTATTT
>NC_051442.1:22063132-22083482 GCF_001649575.2 Kryptolebias marmoratus
CTTTTGTTTTACAGCTGATCTGGTAGAAAGTCACTTCTGTGAGACTTTATGTGAAAACAGTTGGGTTTTTTTTTTTTTTAATTTTGATGACAGAACAAGGATCAGACAGCCAAAGTCTAAAGTGTTGAATTAAATAATAATACAGCCACTAAATGTGGATTTTGAAATGTTGCGATTGCAATATACTGAATCTCATAAGGCCCCAAATGTTGCTGCATTAATGAGTTCATATTGCCCAGTCCTATCATCAACATTTATGTTATTATTAATAATAATATAATAAAAATTGATTTATTGGTGCCTTTAAAACACTCAATGACACATTCCATAAAAAAAAATACTACACTTAAACAGATAAAGTTAAAACAAGGAAATACAACAGTAAAAAAAGCTTTTTTTTTTGTTCATCTTGTATCTAAAACCATGTTGTTAGTTGTCTACTAGCTTACCATGAGCCTTTGCCTGATTCTGACCACAAAAGTCACTGTCCTCACAGAAAATACAATGTTTTCTCGTAAACACAACCCTGTTTCTAGAAATGTTTTCATCCACACAGAACACATAAAACCACCCAAATGTTGTAGTGACTATGCCAGGTCTGTATGTGGCGCTGTAACGCTGCCATAAAAATATATCAGAAACAGGAAAGAAGACATGAAGACGACGCTCCAAACTGTGAACACAAGAAGAAAAAGACAAGAATGGAGACTACAGAAGCAAAAACCAAACCTTTTTTTGTGGACAGATGACAAAGTAAAACTTCTCTTTTGTCTCACATTAAACTCCTGCTGACTGGGAGTAATGTCAGCTCAAGTTCACACATACTGGATGATTTCAGGTACAGTTTCCAGAGGGATGTCTTTCAAAACATTCCCATTTTTCACATTACTTGATGTATATTGTAGTTTTTTTCTGCAACATTTCTTTTTTGTATTGTTGAAATTTGGCCTAAAATTATTCGGTGTAATAATAAGGGCTTTTTGCTCTGCTTGATTTGAGCCAACTTTATTGTGCATCAGCTCTGTCTGTTAATTCAGGCTTTGCTGTATTTGAGCACCTGGTGTCTGCAGCACAAACACAAGCCTGGATTGTGTCATTATTGTTGTTGTCACATCTGTTACACTTGGAGTCGTAGGTTACATTAGAGGTGGGTCCATGGCATCATAGTTTTCAAAAGCTTGTGTTTAGGCTGTCCATGTGAGAACACAACAGTGGCATTTAAGCATTTTCTCACTCTGAAACCTGGTTTTCAACTTTTTTATATGCCGGTTAAGGTAGATGGCTGCACATTCAGACTCCATTTCTGCTGAAGGTTTTTCCTGGTAAAAGGAAGTTGTTCCTTTTCACCTTTCCCAACATGCTGCTCAGGATGGGGAACATTCATTACAATCTGCTAGTTTCTTTAAACAGTAGGAGGGTAGCGGTATGCCTACGTCATACCTACGGGCCAGTACATACCTCAGTATGTACTGGCCCAGTATCAGTATCAGAAACAAATGCCAAATGAAAAAAAAATGTATATTTTTTTAATACAGCATGATAACCTTCCCAGAACCAGAACCAGAAAAACAAACCACAGTTGTTATTGGGGAGGCTCTAAGGTGGACAGCAAGAATTTGCTACCTGGAGAATACAGAATAAAAGAAAAAAAAAAAAATCCACTGTAGTCTTATTCATCCAATTTGAACAAACAGAGCTTTATAGGACATATGTCAAACCAGGGTTTCCCCCAGAAAAGAGGCTAAGCCCAGTGGTAGGTGGCTGTTCGCCAGCCAACCGTGATTTTGTAAAAAAAAATTATTAAAGTTGACAGGAAAGTTGAAAATATGGCTATTTATTATTTGATATTGTAAGAAAATACAAATAAATACTGACTGATTGCACCTAATTAAAATCCTAATGTAAGTCACATTTACAAATAAATGAAATTAACATAAATGAAAAAGTGCAAACAAAGCACCAACACACGTCTCACGTCAAGACCAATGAATAACAACAGACAACTCAGAAAAATAGAGAGATGCTGTACTGTACTGTGCATATCGAATGCTGAATTTAATAGCATCATTTTACTGGTAAACAAGGATAATATTTTCACTAAGCACAAAACATGCTTATCATATTTGGTCTCGTAAAGCCACCCGCTGAATTTCGGCTCAACTAACCATTTTTGGTTAAACCCGCTTGTTCGAGGTTTATTGCTGTGGCTCCGACGACCTGCTAACTCCAGGTAGCTGAAGGAGGCTCGGCCTCAGGGCTCATTAGAGTCATGCAGGACTCCACGAACACAACTTTCCACCCAGCGAGCAGCTGGAGTCCACAGCATGCAGCTTGACACATTTAATCAGAAAGACACACACACCCCTGTACGTTTGTGTGTCACACACCTCGACACATTCAGTCAGAAAGCCTTTCCACTGACAGAGTGATCACCTTGCTCTGCAGCCCTAATTTGTTTTTTTTATTTTATGATGATTCTCGGTGCAGGCCTCCTCCAACATATCAAAAGACTTTCACTCAGTGTGGGATGAAGCTGGAGACTGTTGTGTTATAGTTGCTTCAGTTAAACAGGCAGAAAATCTCCAAACATCACAAATGTTGTTGCTAGTTCTTTTCCTCCTCCAGTCGTCAGCGAATGTTATGTGAGGGCATTTCTCTAACAGTCTGACAGACACAGAGTGGCTGGAAAAAACAGCAACTTCTTGGCCAAAAAAAGAAAACAGAAACATGTATTTGTCATCTGGTCTTTGTATTTGTGTAAGACCTCTGTACCGTGACACCCCTATTAAATAAGAAAATTTGTAAATAATTAGAATTTCATATTGGACTCTATGTGACTTTATTTTATTATTATGAGAATGAACTGACTGTAACTGGATTTGAATCCAGATCTGTTTTAGACTAAATGTGGACTGGTTCTTTCCTTGCATAGTGCCCTGAGATGGCATTTTTTGTGAATCAGCGCCACATAAATAAACTGAATTGAACCTTTGGAACCAATCAGTGTTAAAATGTTCCTACACTGTAAATTTTCCAGTCTCAAACAGAGAATCAAAGAAAAATGAGAGACAGGCTGGACTTGGGTTACAAATCTTCCAAAAAAAAAAGAAAGAAAAAAGAATCAGTGTGTTCAACTCCATAACCCTTTTAAAGATGAACAGATGCTCCCCGAAGACGTCAACGTATCTCAAACTGCCAGCATCTTATAAGAAAATGCACAAATCAAAATAACAACATAAAAGAACACAAACATTCCTGGTGAAGTTATTGCATTTTGTAAATATTGTATTGTTGACAATTAGAGTTGTAAGAAGGAGGACTGAAGCTGAAATCTGTAACAGTGTTAGTGTTGTGGAAATAAATCCAAACTACTATAAATAAATACCACTAATTGAAGCTTGTTAAACTACAATTTGATATAAACATGTTTTAATAGCCAGAACCATGTAGTTTTTGTTAGCTAGTGACTTCTTAGTGTCTTGCCTACAAGGCATGTGGCGAAAAAGACTTAACTTTAAAAGGTCTGATTTATCAAATATTGCTCTTCACAACAGACTGACACAACTGTGTTTATCCACCGTTAAATCTTTGTGACTTCTCACCTCTGCTCTTCTTGCAGCTCGCCTCAGACACACACATGGAGAGTGAAGTATTGTCTAGCTCCTCTCCGGTTTGGGTCTCCCAGTCCTCTGGAGGTGATCCAACTCCGGTGGGGCCTTCCTGGGGCTCAGACACCTCTGGAGGACTGCTGGTCCCTGATGCGATCGCTCTGGTTACATCCTGAGTGGAGCTGCTCTCTGACATCGAGGCATCCATCGCTGCAGCATAGCCTGCCATCAGAGCCAGCTCATCGTCCTGAGACATGGGTGTCTGGAGAGAAAAAAGAAAAGAAGGACATTCTCATTTCAAAAACAGTGTGTATTTTTACCCCAATAAAGTAAAACTCAAAAGTAAAGCATTGAGATGATTTGAAACATTAAAACAGTATGATGAAGTACTTTGGCGATGCCTGAGATGATGATGGTGCTCTTCTTCACGGGGGATTTGAGCTTCTGCTTGGCAGACTGGTGGAGTTGTCTGATTGCTGCTTCGGCCACGGGGTCCGTTCCATTGAGCATGAGCAGCTCTGTGTCAGAGGAGGACAAAGCCTTGCTCACGGTGCCCCCCAGCATGGACACCTGTTCTGAAACCCGACGCTCAGCCAGCTTGGGCTTGCTGTCCACCGGCTTCAGGGCAAGATCTGAGGAGTCACAACACTGCCTCAGTATACTCTATAATTCAGATTCCTGAGTCAACATAAACCACACAAACACACACACAAACTGTATGCAAATGCAATGTAGTTTTAGGCCACACCCCTTGAACTTTTCCACATTTTGTCACTTTATTTTCCTGGGATGTTATTAAATAGAGCAACACATAGGAGCACATAATTGTGAAGTAGAATGAAAATAAATGTTTTCAACATTCTTAAAAAAAAGAAATCCTGAAAAGTGTGAATGTATTTATATTCAGCCCGCTCTGACACTCTGAACGAAAACCCAGTAAAACCAGTCACCTTCAGAAGTTATCTAAACAGAGTCCACCTGTGTGTGATTTCATCTCAGTATAAATCCAACTGTTCTGTGAGCCTCAGGGGTTTGTTACAGAACATTGGTGATCAAACAGAATCATGAAAACCAAGGAGCACAGAAGACAAGTCAGAAATAAACTTGTTGAGAAGTTTATAGTAGGGTTAGGTAATAAAACAATATCCCAAGCTTTGAGCATCTCTTGGAAATGTTCTTGTAGTGTGAAGTCCCAGTAAAATACTTCAAAGGTTGTGGTTGTAACATGACAAAATTTGTAAAAGTTCAAGGAATTCAAAGACTTTTTTGAGACCCTGTATCCATGTGTACTGAAAAATAATGGCCAAATAGTAATAATGGGGCTTCAATGCTTATGCACTGGAACCTTTGATAAACATGTAGGAAAATGTGAAAAGTTTCACTTTTTATGTGCTTGAGGACATACAGTTTAAACTGGCATCTGAAGGCACTACACACACACACACACAAAAGAGGAAAAACCAGCCTGGTGCTTTTGAGACTTCAGAGTTTATAATGATCTCACACAGTTCATATCTGTGCGTCTTTAGTTCAGAATAGAAGTGTAAAGCTCTACCATCTTTAAACTTATTTAAATGTAACAAAATTATTACTAATTTCAACTAAAAGATAAACCCAACATTACCAGCTTTTAATGGCCAAACTGCAGGTGAAGTACTTAAAAATAATGGTTTGCCAGATTCATCTCAGTTTGCTGTGACTGCTATTTTAAACAGTCACCGAAGGTTTTCTTCAAGGGTTATTGAGTGTTATACAACCACCTCCAAAATACACCCACACCAAAAAGGAAAGATATTGGACTCAAGTGTCTCGCTACCCTGCCTAAAATAAAATAAAGCTCTCAACATGGGCTTTATAAGGAGGATTGTTGTATTTTGACCAAAACAAGTAAGACATTCCTATAAAGACCTCAAGAAATTGTGTCAACTTGTGAAAAAGAGGCATAAAAATCTCTGCTATCTGTCAAGGAAATCAGGAAATCCTCTTATGCTTCCTTTTACAGATAATAAATCTGCAGCTGCTTTGAACTGAACACTTAATAAGAAAATTCTTGGGGTTTAATCACCAGATTGATCTCGATGGAGTGCTTTTCCAAAAAAATAAATAATTAAAAAAGGCATTTTATATAAATAACTGATTTATATCTTTGGCATTCTTGGGTATGGCACATATATTCCAGTCTGAGTGGTCTCAGGGTTGTACCAGTGTTGTTGAGTGGGAGAGGTCGTCCCGGCTTGCTCTTCACTGCAGTCACAGTGGTGACCACTGTTCCACACGGCATCACCGTACGGTCCATTTCCACCCTCTTACTGGCAGCGGGAGTGGGAGGGTGCCAGGACCTCACCTCGCTGGGCTCCAGGTAAGTAAACTTTAGAGAGAAAAATTCAACTTAACAGTCTTTGTAAATCAAACACATACGGATCTGTCAAAGCTGTTGACATTAAAGGTATCCATGATGCTGTCACACAGGTGATCAGGCTAACCTTACCTCTGTAGTCAGTGATCCAGCCACTGTGTCTTTGGTTACGAGTGTAAATGTTTGCTGTCCTTTGGGCTGCTTCTTCACAAGATCTAAAGGCACACACACCTGACCTAATAAAGAAACTGAAGACAAAAACAAGGAAATGTAACTGAGTCTTGAAGAGTCAAAACATATTCTAATTTCATTTCACTGCTTACAAAATAAATATCCACAGATATACGAGTTTTGCTTACTTTCTGGAGGTTTGCCATCATTTATCAACAGAACACTAAGCTCTTTGGATCGTCCATTCAATTCACTGGTGAAAAAGTATTTAAAATAATCACTTAAATAAAATTTAATTATGTAAACCATAACAAGTCATTTCTGCGTGTACGGTGACGGTTGATTGCTGGTAAACTTACAAGATGAAGGGCTGGTCCCAGGCAGGACTGGTGGTGTTTTTCAGAGCAGAGGTGTTAAACTTCTGTGGAGGGTCATTTAGCTGCAGAACACACAGAGGGTTCATGCTGCCTGCACACACAGCACAACACACCACAGTCAGTTTCACAGGAAAAAAAAATCACATGAACCCTGTCAATCAGAAGGAAATATATTCAAACATTTGAAACAGACGGCAGAGAGACAGCATATGAACAAGATGAATTAAGAAAAAGGTTTGTGGATTACTGCTTGAGATTAACAAAACAACTCAAATAAAAAACATAAAACTGATTGTGTCTTTTACTTATAAGGTTGAAAAATATTTAAATTTGATATATATATATATTATGTCTGCTGTATTGAAGTACCAAATACTGAAAAATGACTCATCACATTATTTAACCAAAACTAAGTTGTAGAGGATGATGGCAAAAGGGATATTTCATACATTTTAAAGTGAAAACAACTCCAATCTCAAAAATTTGATTGCAACATTATTTCGTTGACCTTAATGCCACCATCCATTTCACATGACAGATATTCACAAAGATGTCTATGGTTAGCTGCAAGCACAAACAGCAGCAGCAGCTAGCTGTAGCACTTCCAATGCAGTCTGTGGATACCTTCAGCAAAAGTATAACATTTCTGTCAAAATAACCCTGAAATGTGAAATGGATTATAGTGCAAATGTTTAAATAATCGAGTTTGAATGAACTGCTGGGAAATTTTGAAGATTAGAATTGCTTTCAGACAACAAAATCTGTTTGGACAATACTGACAAGCAAACAGACCCACTTCCAAAATGGATTGTTGTGACCCCAGGCTACACTGGAAGTGTTACAGCAAGCTGCTACTGCTGCTGCCTTTTGTGCTTCAGATAACCACAAAATTCCATGTAAATAATCAAGTAATATGAACATGAAGGCATTCTAAATGTTTATAAAATAGAGTTCATGTCAACTGCTGTGACATTTTTTTGTGATTGGAGCTGTTTAAGATGACAACAATCTACTTTGGTCCTGGTTGCATTCAGACTAGCCATTAGCTCATCAGTCTTTTCTGATGTAAACTATTTCAGCCAACTGTGACTGTTCACAGACCTATCTGCAATATACTTGTTGTTTTTAACCTTTCCACAGAACCTCATTACAAAATTACTTAAATATCTCTTTAATGTCCAACATTTTAATAATTGGATAATAACGCCAACATCCACTCATCAACTCTGAATATTAATCATTACGAATTCTCCTCATGTGTTAGGAGTATTTGTAATTCTCCCCCCTGGGTGTGGTGTCACTGAGGTGGGTGTAATATTACTGCCACACAAAGCAAACAATGTTTAGCTGAAACTGGTAGAACACAAAGAAATCTATTCTGCCTTTGTTGGTGAAGTAAACAGCAGTCAGGGTAAACTCTGACCGAGGTTAGACATTATAAACCACATCAGCTGTTTTTCAGCCTGAAGAAAGTTTAGTTTGCATCACAGAAAAAAAATAATAAAACATTCTGGGAAACATAGAAGCTTCAAGTGAATAAAAAGAACAACATCAGTCAAATGTCTAAAGAAAAGAAAATGTGGCTGATGTGTGCACCTTTACTCTCTCTTCACACATTTCAGCTTTGCAACAGAAGGTAAAACCCGGTCAGTATGTCTGCAGACCAACCTTCTGCAGACCAGCCTGCAGCTTCTTCCTCCTGACTGAACGAGACCCGCGTGTTTTTAACTAGCAGCTTCCAGTCGTGGGCTCGTGGGGGCTTCGGGGGGGACACCACTTTGTTCTGGGCTTCCTGTTGAAGGCCCAAAAAAATGAATAATGTGAGAATATTAGCAAACAACAACATGAACAGAGCAATCCCATTTTCACAGAGGTATCACAGTTCTGTCTGAATGTGTGTGACATTCAGCGTGTGTTTAAACACACACAGGTGGTTTAAATATGAATGAGAAATCTGTTCAGAACAAGCCTGTTTAAACAAGTTCCTCTTGTTCCTGATTTGCATTGGATTTACAATAAACATGTAAATTTTAAATTCAAGTAGTTCTGATGCAAATTCTCATTTACTTTACAAACACATGCAGTGGGTTCAGAAATCTTTCTTACATTGTAGGCTGATGCTACAGTTCTTCAAATATTTCTTTACACTAACTGACTCTCAGTGAATGCAGGAAGTTGGCTTTCTTACACACAGTGTATGCCTTCTATTTGTTGAAAAATATTCTTTATACTGGATCCAGAATTGTTTCTTTACACATAAAAAGACTTGAAGCTGGAACTACTGACAAAGGTGCTTCAACTCAGTAAAGAGTCTGAATACTTACGGAAATATGATATTTTAGTTTATTATTTTAAAAAATTACATTTTTCTTTCTAAAAATCTGTTTCACTTTATAGGGTACCAAGTGTAGATTACTGAGGAAAAAATAATTTAGGTGACTAGCATCAAACAGCTACATAACAAAACTCTCAACAGTGAAGGGGATCAGGATACTTTCTGAACTCATTGCAAATTTTCTTGACAATATTTAAAACACTGATCTGATCACCCCGTCTATGAGCACTGATTAGATTTAAACAGGCTAACAACTTATTATGTAAAGGTAAAAACGTATTCTAACATGAGGTTCTGTAAGACCGAGGAGTAAAAGTATTTTTATGGTGAGACAAAAAAGAAACTTGACACTATTTGGTCTGCAGTTACATTTTACCCCAGTGTTATTGGAGCAGATGCAAATTTACAACCTCCACTGAGATAAACTCTGCCCTCAAACCAAACAAGATGACACCTATCCAACAATGAGCAGGATCAGCAGCCCTGGCTGAGTCATGTGACGTCCTCTCACCTTGACCTCTGAGGCCTGAGCGGGCCTGCAGCTCAGCAGGACAGATGGACGGGTTGCACCTAAGAGCCGCTTTAGCTGCTGCTTTACTGCTGCTGCGCTGCAGGTGTTGGTAACGTCCTGCTGGAGAGACGACAGCTTCAGATCTGTTATACTCGTGCTGTGTTAAAAACTAAAAGTGACAACGTCCAGCTCAGGAAGTGCAAAAACAAAAATAACTTACTCTCTCATCTTTACTCAATTTGTTTTCTTTTATAAGAATCTTGGCACAAATACTTCATATCATTGTGAATCCTATTAATATCAGATCGTTAAACAGAAAAGAAATCCTTTCACATCACCCTTACTAGTTGGAGGTCTCTATGGTAGCAGCTCATATACAGCAAGGTAGGACTTGCTAAACGCTCCGAAAAGTTAAAAATTCTTATTTATCCAAGGTAAACCAGAAATTGCCTTCTACAGGTCAGGTGTCAAAGGAAAATGTGTTATAATCTCCACAAAGACGCTTTTTTGTTAAGGAAAAAAATAGATAAATTAATTTTTTATGATTAATTTGGCCTAAACTTGATGCAAAATAAAAGGAAATTCAGAACTAAACATATGTGAATGTAAAAAAAAATATTAAGTAAAGTAAAATGTTTAAACACTCCTCAGCTCCTTCTTATACTCATGTAGCTCCTCAGCCACATGAGTATAAGTGTTGTTCATACATGGGTGGAACCTATTAAACACTTGGTGACAGACCCACATTTCAATGACTGTAACATAAAACTAAACTCGTTTTTCATACCTGATACCTGAGCGGGTCTATTTACACTCAGCTTCACACTTACCTGTGTGAAAAGTGGCGTGAGCTGCAGCGCCTCTGTGTCCAGATGTGACACCCCCCAGCTCACTTCAATTTCATCTTCAGCTTCCTGCATATGTAGCTGCAGCTGGGGAAGAGACAGGAAATCATGCTTTACAGGGCCTTAAAAAAGTATTTCCATTCCTCAAACTTTTCCACTTTTTGTCAAGTTACAACCACAAACTTCAAAGTATTTTACTGGGATTTTACGTGATAAAACAAACACAAAATGAAGCATAAATGTCAAGTTGAAGAAAAAAAACAAAACATAGTTTTAGTTTTTAAAGGATTGTAATTTAATCTCAGTATAAATCCAGCTGTTCTGTGAGCCTCAGAGGTTTGTTACAGAACATTAGTGATTAAACAGCATCATATAGACCAAGGAGCTCACCAGACAGGTCAGGGATAAAAATGTTGAGAAGTTTAAAGCACAGTGAAGTTATAAAACAATATTCCAAGTTTGGAACTTCTCACAGTGCTGTTCAGCACAACTACCAAGCTACCAAGATGAAGAAGTCCTGTCTGCAGTCTGTCACATACCATGTAGGAACACAAAAAACATGCAGAAGAAGGTGCTCTGCTCAGATAGGACCAAAACTGAATTTTTGGGCATATACAAGGCAGAAAATTAACAGTGCACTTCACCCTGAAAACACCATTCTCATTGTGAAACATGGTGGTGGCAGCATCATGATGTGGGGATGCTTTTCTTCAGCAGAGACAGGGAAACCTAAATACAGGACAGTCCTTGAACAAAACCTGTTAGAGGCTGTGAAGACTTGACACTGGGTCAGAGGTTCACCTTCCAGCAGGAGAACGACCTGAAACATCCACTCAGAGCTACAATGGAGTGGGTCAGATCAAAGCCTATTCATGTGTTAGAATGGTCCAGTCAAAGTCCAGGCCTGAATCCAACTAAGAATCTGTGGCAAGACTTGAAAACAACTGCTGTTCACAGATGTTCTCCATCCAATCTGACTGAGTTACAAGCTGGTAGAGACAAACCTGCTGCTGGAAATGAAGCAGAAGGTGATTCTGCAACAGGGGTGGGCAACCCTGATCCTCGAGGACCACTATCCTGCATGTTTTTTTTGTTTCCCTGCTCCAACACACCTAATTTGAATCAATGGGTGATTACCAGGCTTCTGCAGAACATGAAGAGGTGATTTAACCACTGAATCAGGTGTGTTGGAGCAGGGAAACAAGAAAAACATGCAGGATAGTGGCCCTCCAGGACCAGGGTTGCCTACCTCTGGTCTAAAAAGTATTGACTCAACGAAGCTGCCTACAAATGCACAACACACACAATTGAGCTTTGTTTTGTGTTGGTCTACCCAAGTAAATTATTTTGAAGTTTGAGGTTGTAACTTGACAAAATGTGGAAAAGTTCAAGGGGTGTGAATACTTTTTCGAGCCACTGTAATCACAGCTCGCACAATAGATATAAGGAACAAAAGTATATTAAATCTTAAACTGATCTAAGATGGTTCAGAAGAAATGACTGAGGAGTAGACTGTTGTTAAAATTCCTGGTTTAAGCAAAAAAAGATGCTCCTTTGACGGAGTCGTTAATTGCTGTTGTTCTGTTAAAGAGTTCTGACTTGTAACGATGACTTCTTTTTGCTAAAAATGACTCATCAATGCAACTCCTAAGTGAGTCTTGAACTCAAGAGAGATGTTTCATAAAAATGGTCACCTGGATCTCACCCAGAGAGGAAACTATAGCAAAAAGGAGAAAAGAAAGAAAGTTACCGCCCTGCATGCTCCAGCATGTCAGGATTCCAGAGTAGTACTGAACAGAGACCTTTGATGGTTAACAGAAGACCTCATCAGATACTACCAGGAACTTTTGATAGCTTTTTAAAAAAAAACAAAAAAAAAAACATAATTGCCTACACTGACAACGGCTGTCTAACTTAAAATAACAACACTTGTAACACTTCTGGTATTTTAAAACCTGGACTCAATATTTTGGCACTGTGGCCAGAAACAGGAAGCTGGCTGAGATATAATCCACAGACAAAACATGTAGATTAAAAAGGTGTGGATTACAGAGGAACTGCACTGCACGATTTTGCCAACGACATGCAGGTGTGTGAAATCATTATGAACTAAATTCTTCCAGAGATAAAAGTCTTGCTCAGAAACCATACATGAGAAGGAATACTGTACAAAGCAATAAAAAAAAAAAAACATTAGGAGTCCCAACACTGCAGAAAACAAGACCTACATTCCTTGAAGGAAATGTTTGGCAGAAAAATATTTAGTTTATTTTGTAGTTCCCTATTCTAGCACTGTTGCTTAGAACTGGACAAATTCTTATCTGTTTTCTTCTTTTAATCGATAAAATGTGAAAAATAGTTACATTTCCATTTACTACAAAAGGGAAACACCCCTGTTAGCTAAAAAGGACATGTATGCGCTCACTGACTTTAGTCATTAGGTGAGTAATGTTTCAGAGTCAGAGACTCCTGCTGTAAAGTCCATATGTAAACTCTCTATTTGCCTTTTAAAGATGAACATTACACGATGTCCAGCATGTGACGTGGCTGTCCCACATCACATGCTGCAGGCCATGTGATGCAGCAGCAGTGGGTTAAGACAAAGTACACTAAGCAGCACACCTTGGTGTGTTGACCGGATTAGTGCCTTCTGTCCTACATATCCCAGCGCTCGTTACGTGACGACCCAGGAGCGTTCTAGCTTGGATCTAAGTCAAACAAATGAGCCAGCATGGAGGGAAACATTCTGAAAGGCTTTTCAAACTTTTCCAGACTAATCCAAAACAGCCAGAGTGGGGAAAAAAAAGACCAGAGACTTCCTTTATTGCCCTGCAACAATAGTGAATCCACAATCAAAACAAAAACATCATCACATAATTCCTGACTTTAGCCTCAGAGCTTTTCACACAGGTTTTATTTAGAGCATAGTGTGCTTTGGATGTTATAAACACCGCACTGGTTTAAAAATAGCTTTAATATAATTCAGCATCCTTGTGTTCTTAGTTACTCTACATGGTGAGGAGTAAAATAGAGGATAAACAGCGTTAAATGTACAGTATATTCAGTATAGTATCATCCCAACGCTGTAAAAGCATTTCAAGTATCCATCATGACCGACGGCAGAAAAGATTAGCAGATCTGCACAGACAGAAGCAGAATATTCCTGACAGGCTGCAGAAACTGTTAATTATAAATCAACAGGATACCTGCTGCTGTTTAGATCGGGACAGAAAGAACTGAAGGTTTTGACTCCACAATCATGAGGTTTAGGTAACTCTGACACTGTTTCATATAGGCAAATGACTTTACTGATCAACTAAAACTGTTCTTTATTTAGTATCTTCTGATATACACAGGGACGAATGAATTAAATCTAATAGTAACCGTTTAATAAACATCTTTGCAAACTCAGACAAAACAAACAATTACAGCCTTTTATACATCATCAACTTGATATGGTTCTGATGGTGTCCTGCTGTACAATCCACTTGTTTTTTTTATATTATTTTTTACTGCAGTCTAACTATAGCTTCTTAGTGGTGCACAGCAAGTAATAAAATTATGAGTGTATTCAGGTTTCTAAGGGTATTATTCGGCTATTTCTTGTGCTGAAAATCCTGTCAGTTAGCCAAATTGGGGGGAAGAAAAATGGAAAGATTTGTACTCAAGAATAAAAAGTCAATATATTTATTAGATTGAAGGATTAAATGAAAATATATCAATGAAGAAAGACTGACTGTGATTAACTTTGACAACTGAAATGCCAACATTTACCAATTTAATCAACACATAAATGCACGACTCTGGCTGACTTAAGATGAGGTCAGAATTTTAAATTTCATGTTATTTGACAATCTGATGTTTATTTTAAAGCTTGCAAAGTCGGGCAGAACATAGAAATGTTGACACAGTCTGAGTTTTCAGTCTGGGAGATCATTAGAACCAGAATAAGTGAAGGTTTTTCCTCACTCACAGTCAACCAAAATGCTCAACCAAAGCCTCTGTTACCATGGCGATCTAGCCAAAGAGATCCTCCTTCAGGACACTGAAAACTCTGGTAGTGGTACATCATCCAGCAAGGGCAAAATGAGCAAAAATTGTGAAAAATTTCCATGTGCGCAACAGGACTTTAGTGTAAGAAGGGAGAAAACCCAGCCGTCTTCAGAGCTCGTCAGCTCAGACATGCTTCACAAACATTCAGCTGAAGTCTAACTGATTGAAAATCATGGCCTATTTTCATCTGCAGGGCTCGCAAAACTGCGTTCTAGGTCGTGCATATTATTCCGTTGCCTCCTCCACCCACATCATACTAGCCTTAGGCTGCTTTATACCCACATTGGCTGCTGCCCCAACGTTTATAATTTAATCTGCTGGAGCACACTTTTGAAATGACAATAGGCAGCTTTGGACCAGTTTCTTAATCATCATTATTTATCATAGGTGTGGTTTTTAGACCTGGACATGTTTTCTGGCAGAGGAGAGCTCCCATGCAGGTGTCAAAATACAGCTTTAACGTTCTTGAGGCATGTTGGAGATGCTGGCGACGACTTTGCAACTGTTCTGAGAGAAAATTTGTCGCAAAAATTTGCTGAACGTGATTGCGAACCTTTGCGACTCGGGAGAGGAAACTGGGAACATTGCAAACATTTTGAAGACTCGCTCATGAATGCCGTTTGCCAACTAGATCCTGCTGCAGCCCTGTGAGATACTGACTTAAAGCCTAAACAGAAACTTTAGCATTTATTTTGATCTTGGTTTTCTTTCCACTTCTTACTCAGTTTATATATCAAAGATCAGATTATTACAAAAGTAATCCTCAAATTAGTGCTGGGCTTTGGAGAAGAAAGTTGCTGTTTGATGGCATTTCAGGCAGTAGCTGCATTGTTACCCTTCAAACTTTCTTCAGAAAAGCTCTAGTTTGAGTCATAACTTCACAGTTTGATCAGTCTTGTATAAACCCATGACAAATACAAGCTTAAACAAAGTGAGCCTTTCTTACTGGGAATAAGCCTGGCATGGATATTTGGCTTTTCTGGGTAAATGCCGAGCACAGAATGATGCTCCAACCATTGAATCTGATGCTGTAGCCAGCGCTGGGCAACACATCATGTTCAGTAAACTCTCTCAATAAACTAAACTGCCACTTTCAAAGAAAGCACCTCTGTTTTCTGCTGCTTCTTGTTAAAGACATAAGCCAAAATAAAAACCCATAACTTTACAGAGTATAAAGTATGTACCTGCAGCTCCAGTGGAGATATACATGCTGTGTATTTCCAAGGATCTGCTGCGTCTGTGGACGCAGCGCTGACAGGGAACTGAAGCTTCTCTCCAACCACACTGCAGCACGCAGCCTGTTTGAAAGACAAAGTGAAAGCGTTTCATTACAAGAGTTTAGGAGCATGGTCATTTTTTATGGAAATTTTTCCAAATAAATAAATCCTGGTTCAGTTTTAAAACAGATGTAAAGAGAAAACAACCTTAAACCCCTTGTGTTAGGCTGAGCAGCACCCACTTCTAAAGTACTCTGTTTTGTCCTGAAGTGCTTTCTTATCTGCTGCACAGCATCACAGATGATCAAACAACAAGGGAAAAAAGGCATTTGTCTGTTTAAAGTTGGCCACAACAAACCAAACACGTTAGTACCATGGTTTTGCCTCTGCAAGATCAGAACAGGGCTAGACTATATTATTACTAATTTATTTTAGGATTTTTTTTTCCAACTATTAAACAGTCAGACAACCACAATAATACTACAAATATCTGATGTTGGTTTGGGTTCACTCCGGGTACTCTGGTTTCCTCCCACAGACTCAAATCATGCATATTGGGTTAACTGGTAACCCTAAATTGTCTCTAGGTGTGAGTGAGAATGTGATTGGCTGTTTGTGTCCTTTGCCTCCATGTGTCCCTCTGATGGACATGAGACCTGTCCAAGGTGGCCCCCGCCTCTCATACAGTGACTGCTGGAGATAGACACCAGCGCCCCCCACGACCCAGAAAGGAGAGGCAGGTAAAAAAATACATCTCTTTGGAATTTGTTTTGAGCTTTTTGGTTACTATTTGTGTCTCTTCAGTTTGTCATCAGTTTTCCTCTTGCAGCCACATCTAGGGGGGTTGGCTCCAGTCCTGTGGACCTTAAACTTCTAAATAATATGTGCAGCTGGAGTCACAGGAACATCCAGCTGCTTGGAGATGGTCTTATAGTCTTTACCTTTAATATGCTGCTCAATAATTTTTTTTCTAAGTTCCTGAGACAACTCTGTCCTCAGCTTTCTGTGCTCCATGTTCAGTGTGGTACACACCATCATACCAAACAGCCCTGTGACTACTTTACACCCTTTAAACAGACAGACTGACTGATTACAAGACTAAAGACACCTATGATGCTGATTACAGGACACACGTTAGTCTAACATGTCCCTGTGGGCAAATAAGTTTAAATCTTTTTTAGGTGTACCATCCTTTCAGTCAAGGCCAGTTTAATTGTTGTTTTAATAAGAATGTTCAGCCAAAATTTAATAAGCAATGTTTTCATTTGTTAATCTTTTCAAATGACTCCAGTAACCATTCTGTTTTTCTTTTCCTTTCTTTAATGAAAGGGGACAATAATGTTGGCCCTATCTGTATGTAATTTCTTTGATTTCTTCAATCAAACATTACTCGACAAAGTTACGTTTGATTTGGCAGAACGATGGCTTAATGGTTAGAACTGTTGCCTCACAGCAAGAAGGGTTTCAAGCCCTTAGTTGGACCCAGGTTGGTCTTTCTGTGTGGAGTTTGTATGTTCTCCTTCTGTTTGCGTGGGTTTTCTCAGTTTCCTCCCACAGCCTAAAAACATGCATGTTAGGCTGCCTTCAGGCCCAGGCCTCCCTTAAAAAAGAGATCTGTGATCTCAATGGGATTTGCCTGGTTAAATAAAGGTTAATAAGCAGTCATATTTTACAAAACTGAAAATATGTATGTGTTACTACAAAAGAAACATAATAACAGAAGATAGCTGCAGAAAGAACCTCAAAACAAAGCATAAATACATTTTAGTCACTAATCTGTCTAAAAACACAAACATAGTTTTAATTATTTATTCTTATCCTATAAAATCTAACCCTAAGACTGAGACCTACACAGACAGACTCAAATCTGTTTAGTACCTGTCAGGATCTCCTAATTAACAGTGTCCAGTTTTGAAGCATAATTCAGCCTGAATAACAAACATTAGCTGCTGCCAGCCTTTGTACAAAGTTGTGTGTGTGAACTCATGTGTGAAAGAACCTGTAATTATTGGTTCT
This sequence comes from Kryptolebias marmoratus, assembly GCF_001649575.2. Taxonomy (NCBI): domain Eukaryota; kingdom Metazoa; phylum Chordata; class Actinopteri; order Cyprinodontiformes; family Rivulidae; genus Kryptolebias; species Kryptolebias marmoratus. The sequence goes on from NC_051442.1 coordinate 22,080,622, forward strand.
AAATAACAATGCATTCATGTTATTCTGTGTGGGCTCTAAAATAAGAAACTTTTCAGTTCACACAGAGTTCTGTACATAATAATTTCCAAAGGAACACAGCTTCAAATAAATTATAATCTCTGTTGGCAAACTGCCCTCCCCATAAGAGAAACACAGAAACAGTGTTTTCATCATGATGTTGGTGCAGGGTAAGCCTCACTGGGGTTAGTTTTGGTTTAAGATCAGTCAGGAGAAGGCTTAACCCTTTTAAAACCACAGGGATCTCCGGTGGCACCGCGGCGCATGTGTATTTCAAATTACCGTAACTCCTCGCTACTATCTCAGAAATGTTCAACTCCGTTTTTGTCTTTTTTTTTCTTATAACAAATAGTTTTAGGTATTTAATTACATACAAACGTTAAATACTTGACAGATTTTGAAAGTTCTACTTCTCCTGGAAAAAGGGTGTAAATTATTTACACATACGGTATTTTTTGACACAATTATTGACAAAAATAGACAAGAAAGACCAGGCGTTTTAATAAATATATCCATTATTATGGTGCTAAACGGGTTAAAGTTCAAATATTTTCAAATGGCTATCAGTGTAAAAGCTATGATGAAATAATATTTTTAGTATACATCTATTTGAATGATCTCAGGTTAAAGTCTGACAGGCTAGTCTGAATGCACCGGAAGTGCTACATCTCACTGCTGCTGCTGCTGCTGCTGCTGCTGCTATTTGCTCTTGTAAAGAACCATGAAATGCAGAATTGACAGTGTAGTAATTATTTATGAAACAATGGCTGCATGAAGCACTATGAAAATTTTGAAACAGGAGCCATTTTAAAGCGACAGCAATCCACTTTGGTATTAACTGTGTTCAAACTAGCCATTAGCTCATCAGTTCTGTCAGAATTAAAGTCTATTTCTCCAAACAGGCCACTAAGGAGCTACCTGCTTTAGGTAGGATGTTCATTATATGTTCATTTACAACCTTTACACAGAAACCCACTTCACAATGACCAAAATATTCCTTTAAACATACATCATTCAGCCACAACATTATGACCTCTGGTTTAGGAATGAGTAGCTCATTGTTCTGCCACTCAAACAACTATTTGAACGTGCCCTGGATGTGGGGGCTGCTGCCATGTGTGGGATGTGACCGCGCCGCTGGAATTTCTGGGAAAGTGTCAAGTTTAGAGGAAACATCCAGAATGCAGGTTTCCCCCGATCATTGTTGTAACAGGACGAGAGGAGTTACTCACGTCACCTGAACTAATGTTATTGCTGACTGGTGTAGGAGCGAGTGCATTCCTGCCTCCTTGCTCCTCCTTCGTGCTGAGCTTCACAACTACATAAGCTTCTTAAAACACACACACACACACACACACACACACACACCATGTGGGGGTAAAACTAGGCTTCTGTTCATTAAACTCTGCACATTCAACAACAGAGCAGCCGCTCCACATCATGATGATCACAAAGAAAGGGCTGAGTTTGCATTGGGAAGCACTGCAAAGCTGACCGTGCCAGGAACACAACGAGCACACTGTCTGCATCTGAACCTCTCGGAAAAATAAAAGCTCTCTGGTGGCTGTTCAGTTTGCACAGAATCAGGAACAGGTTGCCACAAAATCAGCACGACTGACAGAATACGCTGTGAGTGGATACAGTGTGTTCCCCACAAGAAGTGGGTATTTATTCCAAGCGTCTTGATTATCATAATGAGCAGGTGAAGTTCTGAAAACAATCCCAAGGTGATAAATTTGGCAAAACGTTATTGAGGGAAATGCCTGCAATGATGAGTCAGTGCTTATCTGCTGCAGGCTGAAACGCAGCACTAGCTATGGAGTTGCTCAATATCTAAAAAAGCAGACGAAGGCCTCAACCACATTGGCAGTTTTGTGAATATGGTTTTATATATATATATATGTTCAGCCTCGCGACCACATGGAAATAGAATTGAAAAAAAGGGGTTCAGAGTGAGAAAATCTTGAAACCCCACCTTGCATTTTCATTTGGAAAGCCGATTCACAACCTTTTGAAAACTATGTCATAGACCCATATTTAACCTAACCTACGACCCCAGGCGTGACAGAAGCGTTAACAATAAGGACAGATTACATGCTTGCATCTGGGCTGCAGACGTTCAAGCAAAGCGGCAATGACGGTGAAGAGCGGCAAATTATTTTGCTATATTACACTTTAATTGACACAACATGATTTTTTACGTTTTTAGGCGAGAATGTGGCTTTGAAAGTCTCAAATATCTACTCAGTTCATCAATACATCACCTAATTGCAATATTGTTCTGACATTTTCGGACATGTCTGCTCCCGCTGTATTAGCAGCCAACTCACCTCGCCAGCTGTCAGCTGGCCGAGCGCTCCAGGTTCGGTATACCAGGGGAGAACGCCTGACTCCCGGCACATTGTTATAAATACTCTCGCTAGCTTTCCCCAATGAGTGGAAGATAAACACCGATATTACGTAATATCTAGTTGTAAAATGTTTGGTTTACTAAAGTATTTCATTTATTCCTGAGGAAATCGGTTTGATAGATTAAAGTTAAGCCTTCAAACATAATAGGTTTATTTAACTGTTATGGCTTATCTGAGATCTGGAGAGTATTATATTTGAAAATTAATAATTAAAAAATGTTTATATGTGTATTATATATACACTTAGTCATTTTGATAATAGGCTAATATAGACACTTAAAGCTCTCGATTTACTGGTCGATCTACGTTCCTACCCTCATCTATGGTCACGAGCTTTGGGTAGTGACCGAAAGAACGAGATCGCGAATACAAGCGGCTGAAATGAGTTTCCTCCGCAGGGTGTCTGGGCTCTCCCTTAGAGATAGGGTGAGA
>NC_051442.1:22083853-22115507 GCF_001649575.2 Kryptolebias marmoratus
ACTTAGTGCAAGTTGTGTAAACAACAAAAGCGCGATGGACAACATTGGCCCTGTGTTGTTGCTGTTTTTTAAACTTATGGGGATTCTCCTGAGACTTCAGGAAGAGAGGCGCAGTGGAAGAAACGCTCTGGATGCCGAGATTGTGGCATTTTATTGTGGAGCTAAGCTTGTGCCACCCACGAAAGCAGGGCCAACCCCGCTGGCCCTACTCCGAAGCAGGGAGCAAAGAAGCAGGGCCAACCTCGAAAAAATGCAGATGTAAACGCTCGCAAAGCGAGCAGAGTAGAGTGGAGCCGAGACCGTTACGGTCCGTGTAAAAGGGGCATTTGTTTCTCGGCTGGCCTGGGAACACCATGGGATTCCCCCGGAGGAGCTGGCCCAAGTGGCTGGGGAGAGGGAAGTCTGGGTTTCCCTGCTTAGGTTGCTGCCCCCGCGACCCGACCCCGGATAAGAGGAAGAAGATGGATGAATGGACACTTAAAATCTGTGTTGCCTTCATTATAAGCCTTATATAAGGCCTTTAATTTTTTTGCAGCTCAGATAGATTTGTTTTTTGTTTTTTTAGGTCCAAAATGGCTCTTTCAACATTTTGGGTTGCCAACCCCTGGCCTAAGCTGAGAAACAGAGACCCCTGTCCCTTATCTGCTAACGACTAGTAGTCTGAACACAATTTATCCTGAGCCCCAGTGTTGGACCTCCTACTGAACTGACATGACCCCACACAGGCAGCGCAGTTATTACCTGGACATCTAGGAAAAAAAAAAAAGTTTTGCTCAGCTGCCAGCTGATTAAAGATTATTTAACAGTGATCTTTGGGAACTTTCTGAAGATACAGCTTTTTGTTGGAGTGTTTTTTTATTCTTCAGGACGCTAAAAGATTTAATGAACTTTTTAACAGATTTTTTTGCAATAGAAATGAAAGGTTTTTTTTTTGTTTTTATTAATCAGAGTGGAACTGGATACAGTGTGGTGAATTTCTCTTTGGTTTAAAGTTTGTTCTAATTGTTTTTGGACCCACTGTGATCACTGTGTGCTGTATCAATCACAGGACAACAGTCTGAGCAGCTTATTGCTGTATCATATTAACCTAATTCAACACAGCAATGATCTTATGCTCACAGTGCAGTTGTTTAAAGCAGCTGACGACTGCAGAACTGCAGAGGAGTTTTATGGGTTAAATCTTCAGACTTAGCTCCTATATGAAGCTCTGTGACGTCACTCATTACTGTATTATATTTCAGCCATATCACATTTGTTAGTACACAATTCCTAATAAGCTTAATCACCACAAAAATGTGACTCAAATGACTCTGAACCATGGTAATGTCAGAATAATAATCGAGCTCAGATGTCTGAATGTGTTGTAACTTTTACAGAACCATCAGCAGACCTGCTGTCACACTGATCCAACAGCTCACTGTGTGACGTGGCTGAGTGTGGATCTGCAAAGAGAGCAGGTAATCCAATCTCAAAAACGTTTTTGGGATACACATTTTACTGCTAGGTATAAACGCTGTCAATCATTTGCAGTCGAATCACACAAAGTGGGTGTTACTGCCAGATCTGAACAGCACCAAACCTTTGTGAACATCAAGAAAACTGGAAAATTTGTGATGGCAAATGGTCACTTTTTAAAGACTCGGCTGAGCTTGACAAATCTTAAAAAAAAAATCAACACAAAACAAACACAAATAAAAAAATTAAAAAGCAAGATCCTCAGTTTACCTTGTTCTGGGCCGTCTTCCGAAAGCTGGACACCTTGTCGATCGTGAGTTCTGACGCCTCAAGACCATCCTCTTCAAATGTCAACACAACAGCACCCTGATGAGCAAGACGACAGGGATATTAAAAACTAGAACATTTTTGAAAACATTTTGAAGGGTGCCAGTGCAGCTGCTGCCCAAAACTCCAACATAACTTTATAATATTCTAAGCTCAGAAAAAAACAATTTGATCTATAAGTCAGATAAGTGAAAAGAGAACAAATATCAAAATGAATGATAAAGCTGCTGCCAGTGGCTCCTTACTGTCACCATGGTAACCGCACAGCTGTGTCTATCACTCCCTGACTGCCAAGTGAAAGAAAGGCTGACAGACACGCAGACTGAAAAGTAAACCTCAATAAGCTAAGCTCCGCTTGTTTATTATAAATACGTCATTTTTAAAATGCACCCCCAAAACCGCTACCTTTATCTACCTCACCGGGCGAGGGTACGCGCGCCAACAGTGACACAATAGCACTGTCCCCGCGAAGGCCCTGCGGTGTCTTCTTTACCGCGAAGGTAAACAGCTTGGCTCTGTTTACGTAGCGTACTTCCCCCTGTCTTTTTGGAGCCAAGTATAATTGCCTCGACCACGCGCTTTTTTACTAAATCAGTCGGCTAGTGATCGGCCAGCCACCTACCACGGGACTTTACCTCTTTTCTGGGGGAAACCCTGGTCTGACTTTTATGCAATTCTTTTGGGAACTTTGACAAATTAATAAGACCTTTCACACCCAATTCTGAAGATAACATTTAGAGTTAAAATATAGGTGAAGTATATAGGAGATGGGGTGTGCACTCTCTGCATTTTAGGGGAATTTGAAAACAAACAAGTTCTATAGCTGTGAGAAACACGCTAGGTGAAAGAAGACAAATGCTCACATTTTGATGTATAATTTGTATGTAAGAGTTGTTAGGAGTAAGAAGAGTGTTGTTTGCAAAAGCTTTGACATTTTTAGATGATTCAAAAGCTAAAAAGTGACATCAAATGTCAGCTAAAATCCTAAAACTTAAACTGTGATTGTGTAAACACTGAAGAATATCAAAGTCCCAGTTCAGACATGTAAAGCCTGAACTGTATAAGTTTAAACTGAATCATTTTTCCAATGAAGTCTGAGCTACAGAGCTCTGCTTCTCATTGGCACCATCAGCAAACAGGAATGTCCTTTGCACTAGTGGCACTGATTTCGTGAAGGTTGCCATAAACCAGCAATGCTGCGTTAAACTGGCAACATGTTTTCTAACTTGAGAAATCCAAGTAGCAGAACAACAATGGGGGATAGTTCAGAGGTGATGCAAGAGGACTCGAATTTCATAGACTCCATCATTGCAAAATAATTCCCCTTGTGCCAATTTGTGGGGCTCAGTGAAGCCTGAGGGTGTCTCCATGAGGACATGTTTGTGATCCATACAAGTCAACCCTTTCTTCCCCGGTCACCTGGCACACAGTGAAGTGTTGGAAGCAGGTGGAGGCGAGACTTACCCCAGTCCTGCTTGACTCGTCGTTCAAAGCCTTGCACCAAGCCCCCCTCCACTGACTCCTCCAGCTTCCCAATGACAGCGCCCATCTCAGCAGGGCTGCTCCTTCCCCCTCCGCCGCACCGTCCTCCGCCGCTCCCTGCCTCCCTGCGACCCCGAGCTGGAAATACTGGGCGAAGTACAAAGCCAGGGTGACCAGAGACGCGGCGAAGAGGGTCACCATGCACAGCCACTGCGGGTCCTCCAAACCAAAATCATACGAGCTGGAACTTTCCGAGTCGGACATCCTTTTGGTAAATGACGGTCAGGATCGGGCGAAGTCGATAATAAAGGCAATCGCCCTTAACAGACAGCAGCGCTGATATCAAACCAATGCAAATTCCGCCTATTAGTATTCATACTGTACTACTGGTGACTTTAAAAGCCACGCAGAGGTCTCAGTGTGGCTGCCTGTAGAGAATTTAGACAATTCTCACAGAGATAAATGTAGGTTTGAACAACCCAGCAGCAGAATGGCACTCTCTGTCTTTCATTTAAGACGCCCGTGTTAGCTGAGTTGGCTAATCTTCGCAGCGGTTCGCTCAACTAGCAATTTCCAATTAGCTCAAGAGAGCGTCCAAAGTTTCGCAAACGGTCTTATTTCCAAAGTCTGCGCCTCTACTCCACCGGCCGACATCCAGATATGAAGCAAGACTCCCAGTAAAACATCCTGAAGTCGAGGGGGGTCAGTCCATCCCGCTGGGTTTGGTTTGCAGCTCAGTCTGACTGGACAAAGTTGCCTTCCGAAGACGGATATGTGGCGCAAACTCTAACTCCCATAATGCAACGCGTTCCGCGATTGTTTTTATATTGTCGTCACGCGCATTGTAGCATATTTATGTAAATTGGATTGTAATGTGAGTTCTAATAGATCAGATTTGGATAAACTTTGTATTTTGGTGCTATATTTAATCAGTTAGATTTACATAAAAGCCGCGGTCAATGTAGCAAAGTGCTCAGAACAGGTGTTTTGAACTTCGCGGCTTTCCGTAGACCGTCCTGCTGACGCTGTTGTCATGCATTCGCTTCCGAATGATAGCAAACACTTAGCTAGCTGTGTTTTGGTAATATGTATCTGCTTTAGATGCGCGTAATTATCAAGTAAAGGTCAAGTTTACTGAATCCCTGAGTCGTTCAATGACCTATTAAAGTTAAAAACGGTGTTCAATAGTCTCCGCCCATTTTCACAGGTAAACAAACAGAATCTTCGTCATTAGTGTGAGAGCTTGCGCTCGGTTAGCTATCGTTGCCCTGCCTGAGTTTGTAAATGGAAAAAGGTCTAATTTGGCCATGAATTGTCGCTCGGAAGTCCTGGAGGTCACGGTGGAGGCTCGGCAGGTGGAGGAGGCGATGCTGGCTCTGTTGCACACCATCTTGCTGCACCGCAGCACGGGCAAGTTCCACTACAAAAAGGAGGGCACCTACTCCATCGGCACCGTTGGCACCCAGGACATCGACTGCGATTTTATCGACTTCTCCTTCGTCAGGGTGACCTCAGAGGAGCTGGACAGGGTTATCAGGAAGGCTGTGTCGGAATTCAAGGTAATAATATGTGCTTTCAGCGAGTGATTACTGCCTGTCATGTCGAGGGAGGCCTGTAATTGAGGGTGTCGTCTTACTACCCCGTTAAAAAGTTTTGTCCTGTATCGTTGTGCGGCTCTGAAATAAAACCAGCAAATTATACAACAAAACACGAAGCTCTAACGAGAATAATGTGCTTTGAGATTTGATAAAGGCACGTCTGACATCGGAGACAAAACTGAAAAGTAAAACAAACAGAAAAAACATGGAGATCAATGGGAAACCCAGCCCTGTCTGCTGCTCTATAGCTCAGACAGACTTCACAGCAGAAACATCATTCAAGGCTTATATTGATCACAGAAAGTTCGACCTTACGAGTCTGAACTGGCATTTTGATCGCTTGTGTTGTTTTTACACAAAGCTCAGTTAAAATTTGATGATTTTTACAGATTTTTTTTTCACCGATTGATGAACTAAGAGTTGATCTCTCACAGACTTTGAAATTGTCTAAAATTTTCAAATCTTTTGCAAACAAACTTTCAGCAGGGACGAGCTCAAATCGTGTTAGTGGAGCTATAGTGGCACTTCCGGTGTCAGCTGCCACAAACGCGGTGACAGCTTCTGGCTTTTGTGACAGATGACAGGGCTTCGGTAGCAGATTGAATATGAATAGGAATAACTTAATTTAAAATAAAATAATAATTAAAAAATACAAATACAGCCGAACAATTTTATTTTAAAAAAATGAATATACAAAAACAAAAAAATAAAACACATAAATTTGTACATACACTCATACACAGCTGGTGCGGCTTCAGTGACGTATACCACGGATTCTGGCAGCTGACATGGCTTTTGTGACAGATGACAGGGCTTCGGTAGCAGATTGAATATTAATAGGAATAAGTTTATTTAGAATAAAATAATAATTAAAAATATATAAATATGTACATACAAACATACAGCCAAATAATATTATTTAGAAAAATAAACAAAATAAATAAAAGACATTTGTACATACACTCATACAGCTGCCACTGCTGTGGTGCAGCTTCTCTTCCAGATACCACGGATTCTGTCACCTGACACAGATTCCCTGTCAGGTGTGAGGTGACAGGGAATCCTTGTCAGGTGACAAAAAAAGCCATGGAAGATGTCACGAATCCGTGTCAGGTGACAGAATCTGTGGTATCTGGAAGAGAAGCTGCATCTCAGCAGTGGTGGCAGTATGAGTGTATGTACAACTGTCTTTTATTTATTTTTTTATATTTATTTTTTGAAATAATATTATCCGGCTGTATGTTGGTATGTAATTATTATTTTATTCTAAATAAACTTATTCCTCTTAATATTCAATCTGCTACCGAATCCGTAGTATCTGTCACAAAGGCTTCCACAAACGCCGGCAGCCGTGGCAGCCTTTGTGTCACCTGCCACAAAGGCTGCCACAACTCGGCTGTGGCAGTTGACAACGGAAGTGCCACTATATGGCTGTTTAGCAGGCCTTAGTACTGTTAGTTAGTTAGTCTCTTTGTACCTTTAGCTTAGCATTATCATGTTTTAGTTTAGTAATCTTAGCATTTTTCATGTTGGCTGTTAGCAAGCCTTTTTGGTACTATTAGTTCGTCTCTTGTACCTTTTAGTATAGCATTATCATGTTTCAGTTTATGTTAGCTTGTTTATCTCTATATTTGATTGTGATGTTTTTATGATGTTTGATATGTTTTTATCTGTATTTGAATATGTACCTGATTGTTGTTTCTGTGTTTTAAAGCACTTTGAATTGCCTTGTTGCAGAAAAGTGCTATATAAATAAATTTCACTTCACTATATCTGCCACTGACATGATTTGAGCTTGCTGTCTCTCCAAACTCTTCCTATTCCCACAACTCTATTTAGTACATAAGCATTTTTGTCTTCTTCCACTCAGTGTCTCTCACTGCTGTAGGACCAACACTTTTATCTCGTATCCTCCCAGAAAGCAGAGAGTGCATACATAAGTGCAACATAAAAAATTCAATTTGTGACCATCACAGTCTTCTGCTGCTCACGATTCAAGAATTTTTAAGATCCGACTTATAGTTTTCCTGCAGTGACTGTTTGTTTGAGGCTTAGTTTTCAGTCTATGTTTCTGTCTCCCTCGAATTAGCTTGGCAGTCAGATGTGTGGTTACCATTGTGGCCACAATGAGCCACTCATAGCATTAATATTTCTTTTGACTTTCTTATACTGTTCAAACATCAAAATGTAGGCACTTTTCCTGACCGTAGACTAATACGAACTTATTCAGGATTTTTTTTGACCTTCAAAGTTTCTCCTGAGATGTTCTAGTTCTGCCTGAGCTGTTGTCTCTGCTCTGGTTGACAGGACGCTTTGAGCAACTCTGGCAGCGACGGCGTAGGGCAAATCTCCCTGGAGTTCTACCAGAAGAAGAAGTCCCGCTGGCCCTTCTCTGACGAGTGCATCCCCTGGGAGGTGTGGAGTATCAAAGTCAACGTGGTCAACCTGGCTAACGAGCAGGAGAGACAGATCTGCAGGGAGAAAGTGGGAGAGAAGCTGGGCGAGAAGGTGATCAATGTTGTTGAGGTCATAAACCGTCACGAATACCTGCCAAAGATGCCCACCCAGTCTGAAGTGGACAATGTTTTTGACACCAGTCTTAAAGACGTCCAGCCCTACCTTTACAAGATCACCTACCAGATCACCGACTCACTGGGCACGTCTGTAAGCACCACCATGAGGAGGCTGATAAAAGACACTCTGGCACTGTAGACCCTTTGAGGCAGTAAAGGTCTTTTTGCTGTCCTGAAGCATGGTTTGTCAGTATGGCCACTTTTCTGACTTCTGCTGTGATTCCATATCTTAATTTCCTTTTCTCAATTATGTATACTCTGTTTTAAAGATATTTTGTTTACCCAAAATAGTGTTTATCATCCACTAAACAGAAATAATGCTACACTGGTTAGATCCTTCAAAACATTATGTTGCTTAACTGTAAATTAATGTCAGTTTTGACAATAAATGTTGTTTTTTTGTCTGTTATTCTAGTCCTAGCACTGTCCCAAGATAGAAGCAGATAAGAGAGAAGTCTGAGTTTCCATGTGAAAGATAGAGCTGAGTTTGGGGAAGCAGATTTCCTCATCCACGTACATCAAACTTCCTCCCTGCGCACACGCTCATGGCGAGTGTGACCTTACGCGTGGAGTAGGACAGGATTTCCACTTTACCGGTCCTCCGTATGAAAGAAAACACTTCCTACGTTCACTCCCCGGGTTTCTGTTAGACAATGTCACAGTGGTCCGCAGCTTCACGTGCCTCCCTCCCCCTGATTCTGGGGTTAGCCGTCTGCCAGCAGGAAAACAGCACGTCATCACTCTGATTCTGTGTGCAACAAACGAACATCCGAAGGCTCTGTGTGTGTGTTTTTTTTTTAAATTAATTTTTTGGTCTTAAATAGTGCACACATTCTCTTTCTTTTGTTGTTTTATAACCTGGACTTTAAAATAAATTTTAGGTGGTTTGTACCTTTCGGTTTACACAACATGACTGTTCAAATATGCCAAATGTGTTTTAATGGGAAAAAAACGAACAGAAAATGACAGCACGCATAACTATTTACCCTGCTGAAGTCATTTCGTAAGCAGCAAATTTCTTCAGTTATGTCTCCGTGACTTTGGTACATCAAGTCTCTGTAATTTTTGTTCATTCTTCATGACAAATTGCTGCAGCTCCTTCTGGTGGATGGGTGCTGCTTGTGTCCAGCAATCTTTCAATCACAGCTTTGACTGGACCATCCCAGGACTTTTAACTGGTTCTCTTCAAACCAGTGGAGTGTTCTTCAGCAGAGTGTTTAGGGTCTTTGTCCCGCTGGAAGGTGGACCTCTGTCTCTGGAAGACTCAAACAGGTTTCTTGTATAAATTATCTTTATATTTTGCACCATTCACCTTTCTCAACTCTGACCAGTTTCCCAGATGAAAAACATCCCCACAGCGTGATGCTGCCACCACCATGCTTCACCATGAGGATGGTGTTCTCAGCATGATGCGACGTTAGGTTTGCCTCAGACATGGCGTTGTCCACGAGGGCCTAAAAGTTCCGTTTTAGTTTCATAGAAGGACATGTAGAAGGACCACAGCACCTTCTACATGTTTGGGGAGCATCCAATACACCTTTTGGCAAATAACTTTTTTTCACTCTTTAATCAGTGTCTTTTTCCAGCCCCTCTCCCAAGAAGCCCAGCTGCGGTGCAGCTTATAGTGGTCCTATGAACAGATCCTCTCATCTCTGAAGGAAGCTGTCCAGCTCCATCAGGGCTATCTTTGACGTCCTGCTCTGAGTTTTGGTGGATGACTCTCTCCTGGCAGGTTTGCTAATAATGGATTTATTGGAGTTCTGTGGGATGTTCAGGGATTTTTTTTATTGTCTTATAATCCCACTCTGATCTGAACTTTACAGCAACTTTGTTCCTTGGTCTTCATGCTACCTCTTTCTCGTTGTTAGCTTGCAGTATTTCAAGGTGTTTCACTGGTGTTGATTCTAGGAGCTGTCAGAACAGGTGGCTATACACAGAGACCCTCTGACACTTAAATAAAATCCTCTAACTAATTATGTGGCTTCTGAACGTAACATTTGAGGCGTCAAAGTAAAAGGGGTTAACACATATGCATGTTTCATTTCTCAGATTAAATATAGAAAAATTAAACAACTTTGTTCCTCCCAATCAGTTTTATTAATCTTATGTATTTTGTGTAGGTCCATTACTCAAATTGATGAAATGGAAAAAAAAATAATAATTCCAGCTAGTCGGGCAACAACTACCCCCCCACCCTTTAAAAATTCAAATACCACAACTGATTGTATATGCATACTCCACTGTTACTCTTTATTACAGAAGTTTAGCACAAAAACTGTAGAAAACTTAAACACAAAAAGTCTCAAAAAAGCAACAATAATGCAACCAATACAAATATTCATTATTGCAGTAAGAGCACGGGAAGAGTAAAAAGATAAAACTTCTGTTTACTAACAAAACTGGTACAAAATTGAAAATACAAACACTTCCATTTACACGAGTCTAATCATTTCTGTGAAAACCTTCAGCACGTTTTTTTTTTTTTTTTTCTGCACAAGATATTAAGAGCACTATTAGCGGTACTAGATTTCTGCAGAAAACAAACGTCACAACGCAGCTTTTGTTGCTCTCTACGCGGGAAACGAAGTGTGTTCATCTGTGTGGACTGAAGTGCTCCGACAGCCAGAATAAACCAGGACAAAGATCCCATCCACCAAGCCAAAGCAGAAGTATGTACTTGTACAAGAATACAACTGTAAAACCACTGGAATACTATCAAAACACAATCTTTTTTCATGAATCTTCAGGAAGCAGGAATACTTGTTGCTTTTTAACTAACCAAAGATTTAATTCCCATCATTTTTCTCCTATTGACATCACCACTTAGAAATGCCTGAGTCAAAGGTCCTCTGAAACGCTTTTGTGCTTTCATGTGAAGTAATTTAGAAAAACAAACTTGCATAAGGCCATCAAAGCAGCGTGAAATACAATTACCAAATTCAGCAGCATAAAGTTCTGTTGTTTGAATGTTTACATGATTGTGGTGCTGCAGATGTCAGCAGTCCTGAAAGTGACGAGCTGCAAACCAGAAATTAGTCTCAGAACTGACATTTGTCAACAGAGTACAGCTATAGAACTAAAATCTGCATTCATATACAGCACAACCTTTTTGTCTAACAGTCTGAAAGGCTGCTTTTATTTATTTCAGGGATTTTTGTAACAGTGTGTATGAAAAGACAAATACCTGAATAGTGTGACACCAGCAGAATCTCAATTTATAATATCTGAATATTTTAATAGATGTGCAAAATGTAAATAAATTGATCTAAAAATTTCATAAACACATTTTATTCATAATGAAACATAGTAAACATATCAATTGTTTAAACTAAGAAATTGTACCATTTCTAAAAAAGGAAAAAAAAAAAAAAAAAAGATCATTTGAAATTTGATGGCAGCAGCACACCTCGAACTGTTGGGACAGGCAGCACAAGACTGTAAAAAATAGTGGTACAGATAAACAGCTGGAGGAGGTTTTTGTAATTAATTAGTTTAACTGTAAACAGGTCAGCAAGAGGACTGGGGATAAAAAGATCATTTTGGAGAGGCTGAATCTCTCTGAAGTAAAGATGGGCAGATGTTCACCAGTCTGTAAAAAATCTGTGTCTAAAAATAATGGAACAACTTAAGTATAATGTTCCTCAAGAACATTGGGAATACTTTGAATAGCCTATTATCTGCAGTTCCTAATATCATCAAAATATGTTAAGAATCTGGAGAAATCTCTGAGGTCAAAGGCCAAAGCTGAACATCAATATTACCTCGCTGTGATCGTCAGGCCTTCGGGGGCCACTGCATTAAAAATCATTCTTCTTCTAAAGAAAAGAAAAGAAGAAGCCTCTGGCATGAGCAGGTTATAGATCTGGAAAAGCAACATCAATGTAGAAAAATGTATACAGGTTTTAGAACATCTGTTCCCATCCAGACAACATCAGCACCAGAGTCCAGGTGCTGAACTGACCTGCCTGCAGTCCAGACCTCTCACCAACTGAAAACATTTGACAAATCATGAAACAAAAGATCTGGCAGAAAAGACCCAGGACTGTTGAACAGCTAGAATCCTCCATCCTCCATCAGACAAGAATGAGACAACATTCCCTCTAAAACCTCCAGCAGCTGCTCTCCTCAGTTCCTGGATGGTTTCAGACTGATGTTAGAAGAAGAGGTTAAAAGTTGTTAAACGATGCTTTACAGTGATAAACATGACCCTGGCTTAACTATTTTGAGGTGTGTTGTTGCCATAAAATTCAAAATTATTATTTAAATTGTACAACTTCTTAGTTTAAACATTTGATATGTTTACCATGTTCCATTACAAATAAAATATACGTTTATGAGATTTATAAATCATTGCATTCTGTTTTTATTTACATTTTACACAACATTCCAACATTTTGGAATTGGGGTTGTAAAATAAGTAGTGTTGAAAAACTACCATTGTATATGTTAGATCTTGTTTTATTATATCAGAAGTCTTATTCATTCGATCCATTAAATGGTGAAAAGGCAGTTGAAGACTGATAGGAATTGCAAGTTTGATGCAAACAGGTCATGGTAAACCATTTTACTCCTACAACCTAAAACCTCGGTTATGTAAACTAAAGCAAAAAAGGATCCACATCTTTCAATAACAGAGCCAAGCTAATAAACAAAGTGCATACTGAGTATTGAGGCCAATAATATTATCCTAAGGGATGCCACTCACACCAAAAGACAAATTTATTTAAATACTAAAGCCTTTTTTTGTCTATGAACAGCAGCCTGAAAACCTTAAAGCACTTCCACACTAAAGGAACAGTGTGTACAGTTCTTCTTTTGCTGCACATTTAAGTTAAAAGGTACAGCAGAAGTAAGATGGAGTGCAACTCTGTAACTTGTTTTGTCCAAACATCTTCAGAGGTAAATGCTAAACAGACAACTAAAAGATGTTTAAAACAGATATAACATTATTAAAAAAAAAGAAAAAAAAAATCATAATTATCTCAAAATGAACTTGAGCACTTGATTGCACATTCATGTTTACACCTCTAATTAACATGGCCACTTTAAAATATACTACTGCAGGCAAGCGAATATACATTCAGAGTCTTGCTTTTGTAGGCTGATGTGTGTTCATAATGATATGAAGTGTTGTCTGTGCAGAGAAAAGTCCCGCCATCTGATGCTCACATGTGGTTGTGACTCTGCTCGTGGCTCCACAGACTGAAGGCCGACTTGAAGGTTCTGTGGCAGAGTTTACACATGTACTGCCTTTTAAACGTCAGGGCGGAGAGAGATGGTGCGTGGTAAAAGAGCGTGTCCGACTCGTGAGGGCCGCCCGGATTCTCCATGCTGTTGGACCTGGACAGAGAGCCACAGCTGCCGGCGTCAGGTTCAGGCCTCGTTGTTTTGCTCGCCGACGAACCGCAGGGCTCCGGACTGCAGGACTCCTCCACCATCACTGCCGCTACGGGCGCTGCCTGAGAGGGTTTGAGTCCGGAGGTCTGCAGGGTGGGACGTTCTGAGGGTTTAGGGGTCAGGGGCGGGGAGGGAGACAGGGATGACGGATGTTTGTCGATTTCTTTGGCTCCAGGTTCGCTGGCAGTCGACATGTGAGACTGAAAGTGGCTCCAAAGGCGAAAGTTGGTCCTAAAGGCTTTGTTGCAGATGTGACAGATGAAGGGTTTGATGTGGCACAGCAGCTCCTGGTGTCTCTCCAGGTCTTTGCGAGAGCTGAAGAGACTGCCACATTTCTCACACGGCCACACCCCAGGTTCCTCGAGTCCCACTTTTGCAGCCTCCTCGTTGTCCCTCTCACACACCGCCTCCTCCAACGGTTCCTCCTTAACTACCAGGTTACCATGGCGACCCATGCTCAGGTCCTCAGGCACATAGGATGAGGAATCTTCAGAGTCATACATGGCTGGACCTGAGGAGTCACTGTAACTGATGTTCTCTGTGAATCTGCTGCCTGCTCCAGGGTCGTCGCTGTAAGGCTCCTCTCCGAGCATTGCAGGCACTTCTTCACTGCTCTCTTGTTGCTTCAGGTAGATCTGGTTTTTACCAGTCATCATGTTCTGGTTGTGGACTTCCACCTGGTGGCGCCATATACTGAAGGAGGATTTGAAGGTGCGCATGCACTCCAGACATGTCAGTTTCTTGTATTTACAATGCGCCTCATGGTCCTTCTTGACCGCTGGACTTGAGAACCGGAGGCCACAGTACGGACAGACAGTTGCGTGGCGACAGCCTCTCTCATGGTCACCCTGCTCCAACAGTGATGACAGCTTGACGTTACAAAGCCTGCAAGAGTAAACACCAGTCTCTGTGTTCTTTTGTCGAATGATCTCATCCTCATCCTGTTCCTGGTAGAGGACACTTTCGCTTCCCGTGTCCTCCTCGACCTTTTCAGGAGGATGTGTCCTTAAGTGCTGCCTGTACTGAGACTGGAACACAAAAACCTTCCCACAGTAAGGACATATGAAACTGGACCTCAATCTCTTTTTGGCAAGGGATGGAGGCTGCAAACCCTGCTTGTTTCTCTTCAGCTTCCAAAGCAAAGCTTTCTTTATTTCTCTCTCTCGCACAATATCTATTAACTTCTTTTGAAATTTCTCATCCAGGACAGATGAGCTGGAGGACGATGCTGGATTCTGGACTACACCATGCTGAGTCTGACAGTGTGTCCACACTTTAAAGTTGGTATGAAAGCGCTTGTGGCAGATTTCACAAGCGTACGGCTTCTCGGGGTTGTGGTACATATTTACATGACGATGGAGTCCAGTGCTGGACCGGAAAACCTTTAAACAATTCCAGCATTTGAAAATCTTGTTCTGTGGTGGCTCCCCGTTGTTTTGATTTGAGTCATTGCTGGCATGCTGAGGTGCAGAGTCGGAAATGTTTGCATCGAGGGACACAGTGTGTTCTTTAAATAATTTGCTCTTCTTGAAAGGATATCTCCTGTTGTCAGGTCTGTCCTTTCTCTTCCCTGCAGGACTAAACTGTGCCCGGTCCTGGCAGTAATTTGTTTGCAACTCTTTGAGATTGACTGGTAAAGCATCTCCAACTGTGATCCGGATAATGTCCATGGGGTCAGCTAGTGGACTGCTGGGCTCAGCTTTCACGCTGACGTCTCCTTCTACCTGAGTTTCCTTATCATACCTGCTGGGGTACTTTGACCTGAGAACCAAAGGGGAGGCTCGTGATGAGTTGCCGTTGTGGGCGAATGTTTCTGCTCCTGAGGCTTTTGAGGCCATTTTAACCACTGACTGTTCTCGATTTTGCAGATTCTTCAGCTCCAGTGTTGGTGAGAAAACTGGAACGGGGCTGTCCATGGATAATGATCTCCGGAGAAGGCTTTTAATCAGTGGGCCGCTCCTGTCGGTGATCTGGCTCAGCTCACTGGGCTGACTCTGAAAGGGCACTTTATTGTGATAGTGGTGCTCCAGCTCCTCATTCTCCTCCTTTTTATCAGAGTGTGACCTGATGTGATGAACTTCAGCATCACTGAAAGACACTGAGGACGTCAGCTGGGGCCTGACAGATGAGATGTGTGATGGATTCCCTTTCAGTATGGTGGTATACGGATAGCTGGACTTCCTCTCAGAAGCTTCACTCTGTTCTGAAGGTTTCCTGCTGGATTCAGAGTTTCTGACTGACTCATTCGATGTGTTTTCTGATGGAAGCAGAGCCCCTTGAGTGGAGGGAGGAGTTGATGACCTCTCTGAAGGTTTTCCCTGATTATTTGAGAGAGCGAGGTGGGCTGCGTTGTTCTGGACACGACACACAATGACACTCCTTGTCTGGACATCGTTCTCGTCCCCCTCTGAGAATGAAAGCCTTTTCCTGGACACGCAGTAGGATGCATGTGGCCTTGTTGACACAATGTTTGTGAGAAAAGGGATTCCAAGACTGTAGCCCAGCTCTTGAATGGCTGCCAGGCTGCCTCTGTCCACAAAGAGCGAGGAGGAGTAAATGTAGTTCAAAACTATCTCAAAGGCGTCGGGCTCACAGAAATCCAGGTTTACGACCTTCAGCGACTCTGCGTCCATCTGTGTGAACAGAGTCTGGAAGTACTCACTGCTGGCAGCAAGAACGCTCTTATGGGCTTGGTACTTCTGGTCTGCCACAACCAGAACCACATCACACATGTGGCCCCGCAGCCGCTGCTCATTGAGAACCCCTAACAATGACAGGGCATGGGACGAGTTACTGTAATGTACCAGGCTCTCCATGGCTGAAAGAAAAAAAACACAAAGGACAAGTCTTATCACAGGAATACACAAATTAAAATAGTAATGAATATGACAGTTCTTCATTTTGATATAGATGTAAAACGTGGACTATGCGCATATTTAAAATTACAGGCCTTGCATTCCTTAAAGGAATGCATATTGCCCACCACCTTTCATGCCAGAGTTTTAGAAATTGATCATCCTATGTCTAGAAATAATGGCATTAACTCCTTTTTCCTCCAAACTTAAAAATTACGTCATGCGAGTTTTTATGCAATATCATGAGAAGTCACCACCAGAGTATGTGCTAAAAATGACTCTCAGCTACTACCACACCAAACCTTAGTTCAATATCTGTAAAACTGACTGAGTTGTAGCCATTTTTGTGTTGGCAAATGTCAATTAGCTGTTGTAGCCATCTTGAAATGGGTTGATATCAAAGTTATTTAGTTGTAGATGTACATCCAATGATTACTTTCATTAAAATCCATCCAGTGGTTCATGAGACATTTTGCAAACAGAGAAACAGGGTTGACAAAGCAAAGATCTTGTGCAATAAGTAGCACCTGGAGTATGTGTTGTGAATGACTCAGCTACAACCACACCACATTTTAGCTCAATATTTGTAAAATCAACTGTGAAAAAATAGACATTTTTGTATTTAAAGGTCAGTTAGCTGTAGCAGCCATCTTCAATCAGTTTGTTAATCAGTTGTAGATGTACACACAGTGATGACTTTCTGAAAGTTTTATTATTTATTATTTATAAGTTTTTGTCCAGTGGTTCGTGAGATGTTTTGGTTAAAGTCAGGCACATGGCAACTCATACACAAAAATAAAACAAACACACGGGCAAAAAGATTATCGCTGCCGTTCTCCTGTCTGTGGTAAGCGATAATAACTGACTGGAGCAAAAAACAAACATGATAAGGCTTTACATGTGCTTTTGTATCTTTTCAGATAAATATAAAGTGAATTAAATACCAGTTAGTCAGTGTACAATCATAAACACCCACTATAAAAAGGTATTTCAGTAAGTTTGAATACACATAATCATTTTACAGTATTACAAAGTTATGGAAAATATATTTCTTATTTTTACTGTCTCAGTAAATAAACGAGTATTGTACTTTGAAATAAAAAGATCACTGTCAAAACATGTCTTCAGTTTATAAGAAATTAGCTGCCACCTGATGGTAAACAGGTGGAACTAGAACACTGAACCAGTCAGGGTTTTTCACCATGCCAGTACTTCAGCTGAGACATTCACATCTGACATCTACATTGTGTTCGGTATTAAAAAAAAAAAGGAAAGTAAAAAGTGTTTGAATCATCCCTGACACAGACATAGCTGTGAACTACAGCAGCAGCCTTTAGTGAGATGATCAACAAGTGATCTGTTACAGCTTTGAAAACTAATAAATTGTACATTTTTCTTTAAAAATGAAAAGAACACAGTTTTGGTCTACATTATCATACTTGGTATTGCCGGCTGTGGAAGACAATAGTGTGTCTGTGTGTGTGTGTGTGTTCAATTGTCTGTAGAGTTCGCAAAATATCTCATGAATCAGTTGTCAGATTTGACTGGAACACTCTAAAAGTAATCGCTGGCTGTACATCTACAACCGATTACCTGTTGGAGTTAGTCCTATTAAAGATGGCCACCAGAGCTAACCAAGCCTAAACAACACAACAACTATAAGTCAGTGAGGGTAGTAGCTGAGAGTCATCCTCAACAAATACTTCAAGCGCTAATAGATCAGCTTAGATCTCGCAATATTGCCAGAGATCGTCAACGTTATTTACAAGGTTTGGACCAAACAGGCTAGAAGTCCGTCCTCCTTTAGTTTAAAACTTTGTCATTAATGATGGTTGGTATAATTGCCATCAAAGAATGTCAGGCCTTTAATTTTCCATCTGTATAATTATAACCTAAACTGCTAAATGACAGCTGTATTTATGAATAAACAAGACATGTTAAGGTTTTCTTGTCCACAGTCACAAATGTGAATGATTTAAACAGTCCTCTGAAACATTAGGTTAATCATTAAACATATTTTTATTATCCTGTTGGAAGTAGAATAAAAACGGTCTCCGACAAACTAGACATTTATACGAACTGCTGGTTGTGATAAGTAGCTGAGGTCAAAGCTGGACCCTGTTATCTTCATAACAGGGTGACAAAGTGACACACTTTTAATTCATGGAGCATTACATCATTTTAACAGTCTGCACACATGAAAACGCTGCACTGTCAAGTTGCCTTCAGACACACACCAATACAGGAAGTTAGGAAAGGAAACCTCGCTTCCTTAAAGCAGCGCAATTTGTACACTCAGCCACCTTCACTGGTGTCAAAAAAAAACATTTAGTCCAGACCAAAGTCTATCCACCTCAACCTGACGTTGAACCATGGCTAAATGAATTCCTTCAAACATCTCTTAACTGAAGCAGGAGTTGAGCATAATTTCTCCATAAACAAGAAAAAAATAACTAAAGCTGCAGCTGCTAGAAGTGCTTTTACAAGCTATGAAATTATTATCAGTATGAAGTATAATGACTGATATGCAAAGTGTTGTTGTTAGAGAATTTTAAAGTGAAATTCTGATTTTAGTCAACCAAGAAATCCTCAATAAACACTTCAGATCACAGGAGATCTCACCAGTTTTGTATGAGATCACACATAACGTCTGAGGTAAACCAAATAACACAACAGCTGGACAACAGATCAGTAGCAACAGGTTGTCTAAACTGAGAAGACACATTTGAATTCTGCAGTTCATAGTTTCATCAGTCTGTATTTTTATACCGAGGCCAGGAGAGGTGGAGTTTAGCCAACCGAGGGTGCTGTCACGACTTATAAGGAATGCTAAAAATAGCTTTTTAGTAGTTTTTGAGCCACATAAACAAAGCAAGGGTCTGATTAGCTCAATTTAATGCACAAACATAATTCCAAAACACGTTAATGTTACAGAAAAAGCTTTGGAGTTAAAGGCCTAATATAATGTTAGGTTAAAATTAATTTACTACGTACAGTAAATTAAAGGCCGAGCATGTTTGAAGGAATGCATGGCACCCACAGCCTTTCATTTTTTTTTAGCTGTCTTTAGGTTGGCTGTGGGGGCCATCTTCACTGTGGTCAGACAGAGTTTAATTAAAATCTGCCCAGTGGTTCATGAGGTATTTTGCTAACAGATAAACAGTTAATGCTAAAGTTTTCAGCAAAGATCTAGTAGCACCTGGAGTATGTGTCATAAATGGCACCAAGTTTAAGCTCAGTGTCTATAAAAGTCAAGTTACAGCTTGAAGCTCGATTTTATCTGCCTGTGTTCACACTAAATATTTGACTTTCAAAAAAATTATGTTTCTGTCATATAGAATATCGTATAACTATTATTTCATTTGGAGCATATATTCCTATATATGTTTTTTATTTTTTTTATTTTAAGCACGACATGTTACTTAACCGGTCCTTTATTCTGAAAAGGTGAACCGGAAATGGGGTTCTTTCTGTTGAGAATATTGACATTTTCTATATATGTTCAAGGGAAGATCTTCATTCATTCATTAAAAACTAGACGTCGGTCGGGTGAATCTGAAGTAAAACTCATAGTACAAGTAAAAAAAAAATAAAATAAAAAAAGGAAAAATACCGACGTGCCAGCTTTCCATGAGGAAGCCGAGTGAGTCTGTGTCGGTATTAGATCCCCCGTGAGACGTGGCTCAGTTTCTGCTGTCACAACTTCTTCTTCTTCAGCTGAAGCGAACATTCCGGCGTGCGCGCGCGGACAAATCATGGCGAAAGAAAAAGCTGCTTCGCTTTCAGCGCTTCATCACATCAGGAGAGCGGAAAAGTTCAGCGCGTCCACCCCCAGCCCCCGGAATGAAAACACCACAGCCGTGAGGACAGGGAGGCATGTTGGAGTCCGGAGCGTGAATTTAACAGCTGCTTTTTCCTTTGAAATGAGACTAAAACAGGCTCGACCCCGCCTGGCATGAGGCGCAGTCCGATAAACGGCTGGTGTCTGGTCGGGTTTTACAGCAGCGCAATCCCCCCTTTTCGAGTTACGTCAGCGCGGAAAAGGAGAAAAAAAAGCACTTCGCGAACTCTGAGAACCTCCGTCTTCCGTTGAATTACACGATAAGTTCGGCGGTCCGTCCACACTTACCCTTCCCGTCGTGAAAAGGGCCTCGCCTCCCCGCAACTACGACTTTATTCAGTGTTGTGGAGGTTTCTGCGTTCTGGTCGTGACTCCATCCATCTTGAATTTGACGTCATCCCACACCAGGGATGAGGTCATCGCAAAGACCGCTCGTCACGTGCACTGCGCGCTGATTGGCTGTTTGAGGAGCGGGAGGCGGGGCTAATGGAAGACCTTACAGTGGGGCTAATTTAAAGAGATATGTCATATTTTTTCGTATGAACGTCCCTCCATCCACCCAATTTTCTTTACCCGCTTTTTCCCCCCCAGGTTGAGGGGCCTGTCTCCAGCAATCACTGTGAGACACCCTGGACAGCTCTCCGGTCCATCACCAGGACACACAGAGCGAAACAACCATCCACACTCTTACTCCCACCCAGAGTAAACCGGAGTAAACCCACGCATGAACAGGGAGAACATGCAGACTCCCCCCAGAAGGGCCTGGAGGCGAACCTGCGACCTTGAAGCCACTGAGCCCCAGTGCCACCTTCTGTTCAAACAAACAAATAAATCAATGCAATTTTTAAATTATTTTTTAAGCAAATAAAAAATTCATTTTAGCTGATTATATTTGAGTTCTGTGTGGTTGAAATTAAGTGCAGCAGGTTTATGGAGTTAAAATTTGTTTCAGTAACCTTAAGTAAGCTTTGAGTATTTATAATGACTTTTCCATAATTAAAGACCTGAAATAAAACCAATCAATATATTATTAACTTACATGTAGTAAATTAAAGGCCTAGCATTCCTTGAAGGAGCGCTTATCACCCGCCTCCTTTCATGCCAGAGTTTTATCGCTGTTTTTGTGTCAGCTAAGGCAGATTAGTTATAGCGGCCATTTTGAATTGAGCTGACTTTGAAAGTTGATGAGTTGTAGATGTTCACCCATTGATTACCTTCTGAAAGTTTCATTAAAATCTATTCATTAAGCCATGAGATATTTTGCTGACAGACAGAGTTAGTTATTGACGGGGTTTTAAAAACAAATCTCATGCCATCAGCTAGTGCTCAAAGTGTAAGTTGGGTATGAGTCTCAGCTATTACCATACCAAATTGTAGCTCAGTACCTTTAAAAAGGACTAAATTTTAGCTATTTTTGAGTTTCATAATTTTGCTTTGCTGTGGTGGCCATCTTGAATTGGATTGACACCAAATGTGAATCAGCTGCAGATATACATTCAGTGATTACTTTCTGAGAGTTTCATTAAAATCCATCTAGTAGGTCATGAAATATTTTGCTAACAGACTAACAGGGTTGATATCAACAGTTAATGACAAAGTTTTAAGTATTGCCCAGTGTGTAGTGCTCTGAGTATGTGTTGGGGCGTGATATTCAGCTACAACCACACAATATTTGAGCTCAACAAAAGTCAGATTTGCGGAGTTATAGTCACTTCTCTGTTTTCTAAAGTCGATTAGCTGCGGCAGCCATCTTGAACTGAGTTGCAGACCTACACCCAGTGATTAGTTTAATTTAAAACACAGACACAACTGACTATAATAGATAATGGCAATGTCTTAAAAACAAATCTCATGGGATCAGTTAGTTCTCAAAATATGTCTAGGAGATGACTCTCAGCTACTACTAAACCAAATTTTAGCTCAGTGTCTGTAAAAAATGGCTGAGTTATAGCCGTTATTGTGTTGTCGAAGGTTGCTTAGCTGTGGTGGCCTTCTTGAATGGGGTTGACTCTAAAGGTTATTCAGTAGATGTACGCCCAATATATACTTTGTGAGAGTTAATCCATCGAGTAGCTCTCGAGATATTCTGCGAACTGTACAGACAAACAAACAAACAGACACACAAGTCTTCAGCAGCAGGTGAAAAAAGCAT
The DNA here is from genome assembly GCF_001649575.2 of Kryptolebias marmoratus. Taxonomy (NCBI): domain Eukaryota; kingdom Metazoa; phylum Chordata; class Actinopteri; order Cyprinodontiformes; family Rivulidae; genus Kryptolebias; species Kryptolebias marmoratus. The sequence continues at coordinate 22,105,534 of NC_051442.1, forward strand.
CCTTGTTGTATCATTTCGTTTGATTTCTTGTCTGTAAGATCGTCACTGTTAAACTCAGCTGTTAGTCTTCAGCAGGTCTGACTACACACTTATGTTCATGTACCTACATGCCTGGTAATCCCTGAGAAACTAATTATGTGCCTGAATGAGAAGGAGCACCGCAGTAAGTTTGTGTCATTATTGATGTCCAGTGGGAGCTTGTCACCATGTGTATGAGGCTGCAGGCCTCTTCCTGGAAGGCTGTGTGTGTGACAGTCCATCACAACAGTGTTATCATCGGGTACAGCACCTGTGGTGAATGCTGCACCGATCCTGATGATGTTTTATTTTCAGCAAAAGCCCACACTCCATATTCCTATGGCCAGATTTTTTTATTATCACCCACTGGCGATAATGTTTTTGCCCTTATATATGTGTCAGTTGTTTGTTTGTTTGTTTGTCTGTTAGCAAAATATCTTGTGAAAAACTGGACAGATTTTAATGAAACGTTCAAGAAATAATTATTGCATCAAGCTCTACAAATGATTAACTTTTGGAGCCAACCGCATTCAAAATGGTGCGACAGCTAAGCGACCTTAGCCAACACAAAAATGGATATAACTCAGTCGTTTTACAGATATTGAGCTAACAGTCATCAATAACACATACTCTGAGCGTTACCACATCTCCTGATTTCTCTCAATAATACATGAGATTGTGCATAACGTCATTTACAAGGTCTGACCAAAACAGCTGGTACTCCATCCATTCTCACCATAAGATGATTTTAGTTCAGAACTCTGGCATAAAAGGCAGTGGGCAATATGCATTCCTTCAAGGATTTTTGTAGGCCTTTAATTTTGTGGTGTAAGTCAGTCGTGTTGTGGTTTTAGCCCTACGCCTCCTTGCATCCAGGTGTACCAGCATGTCAGCATTCAGCCAATAATTATTGCTTAATTACCAAAGTAGCCTAAGTCTAATCAGGCCCATTTCCGCACCTCATTACTGTAAGCATTAATGAAAAAGCCTGCACGAGTCACTTTAACAGAACGTAAAGGAGCCAGCAGAATTCCCTGACGTCAAACATGGATACACGTTTCCATTCACAACACGGATACATAATTCACCACGTCTTGATCCTCTTGTTCTGAACCATATCACCAGGAGCCACAGCGTCCTGCTGCTCTTTATCACACACACCTAAAGAGAGCAAAGAGGTGTGGGTAAATGGCAGGGAAGTTCTCACTCCTCCTCACATGACATTAATGGTTGACACAGTTGGCTGTTAATGCCAGCAGCACAGCGAGCACTGCCATGGTTACCTGTGTGGAAACCATGTCATTAGGGACTCTGACTCCTCCTAGTCTGTGTTTCTCTCTCCCTGGCACCAAAAACATGTTTACCAGCACAATCATACAGCCACTAAATTGACTACTGATTTGTTTTCTCAAACTAATAACTTGGTCTGATTTTTCTGTGTGAAATTGAGATGAATAAAGTTTTTTATTTGGTGTTCAGCAGGTTTTTTTACGAGCATATTATCATTCTATCTCAAGTAAATGTAACTTTCTTAGGCGGGAAAAAGTATTCTTTTATTCATAAATGAGTTTGAAATGTATATACGTATTTGCTATTTGAGTGTTCTTTTCTGGTCCATCAGGCCCTGGATGCTGTAACTAGGGGTGGAGAGAGACAGAGCCACCAAGGATTTGGTCTTTGAATACACCCTGAACAGTGTGTCTTCTTTAAGTGAGACATGATTCCACAATGTGGTGCTTGAGTTTCTGTTTGAGGGTCTGAGATTTTGTGAAAAAATGAGTTGGCTCCTCTCTGTCTGTGTGGCCGAGGTGCTGCTGGTTCTCTGTTGGGGTGAAAACACCGTGGATGGAGGTAGGCCTTTACGCTGATCGTGGCTTCATATTAAAACATAATTGTGTAACTGCTGAGTGAGCAGTCACACTCTTATCTTGCTTCCTGTTTGGGTTTTTTTCTGGGTTTTTTTTGTTTTTTTTTTTAAATCTACATCTGTGTACTTTGTGTTATTTTAGCTGTTCATATGTCAAACTGTTCAGCTCATTCAGGAGATGAGTGCTGTGACTGTTATACTTTTAAAAACATTTATCTTTATTTACCAATATTTTCTCCATAGAACTACAAGATTTCTTTAATTTACTTCAAATATATAATTCTCTTTAAAATCTGCTTCAACATACTCTCTTTTTTGTCTTCCTATGCACCTTTGCTTTTAGGTTGCCTTTTGTTACTTTTAGCATTAGCTACGTCGTCACTATTTTTAGCTTTTAGTTAGTATTCTGCTTCTTTTATTTCTAGCAATTCAGTTATAGCTTCTTCAACAAAGTCCAGCAGATTCATTCAGGACTCAGCATTCATTTCTCTTGCTTAGCATCTGTTTGGTTTAGTGTATCTCGTGTTATAATCTGTTTCTACCTTGTTTAATTTCAAAAGCTAGTTATGCCCGACTCATACAGTTAAAATCAAGAAATGATTTAGAGAATAACGCAATGTGTTTGACAATGTGTATTTTACTCAAGGAATTAATCTGTCCCCATCCGGCTACCATCTTTGTGTCCATAATGAGACGAAGACTATGAGTTTCCTGGTGGTTCAGGCGGTCCCGTACACTGAGACGAAACCCTGTGGTGGCTGGCTCCTCTGGACCACATGTACAGTCACTCTTTACAAGATGACACATCAGATTAAATACAAGGCAGTGAAGGAGCAGGTGACAAGGTGCTGCGATGGCTACGTGCAAGTTGGTCCTTATTGTACCCTATGTGAGTGAAGTTATGCATGACTTGTCCATCTCTTGGTTATCACCCTCTGTCAAAAGGCGAAGGTGAACAATAATGTTCTTGTCCGTGAGTGTGTGTGTGTGTGTTTATCCTTTATCAAAGTATCTCACAAACTACTGGAGGAATTTTAATTAAACTTACATAAAGCAATCATTGGATGTACATCTACAGCTGATTAACCTTTGGAGTCAACGTGAATCAAGATGGCTGCCACAGCTAATTTATTTTAGCTAATACAAAAATGGTTAGAACTCAGTTTTACAGACACTGAAATAAAATGTGACGTGGTAGTAGCTGATAGTCAGAGGTGACATATCGTGATGTCACATGAGATTGGGCATAACATTATTTACAAGGTTTGACCAAAACGGCTCCAACTCTGTTATTTCTCAACATGAGTCTAAAACTGTGGCATGAAAGGCAGCCGGCGATGTGAAATCATTCAAGGAATGCGAGGCCTCTAATTATCGTTTTAGTCCTTAGCTCAGTCTTTGTGTTTGTAAAGTCTGATGATCTAATGTCCCACACTGCAGTCTGTCCAGCAGTCTGACTGACCTTTCACTGCGGTTCTGTGTGCAAGACAGCAGATGGACGAGCAGAGACTTCAGTGCTACAAATAACTCGCTGCTAATTTATGGCCTGTAACATGTTATTTCCTTTGAATGAAGCTGTAAACAGGAGTGATGAGTTTACTGCCAAGCCAGGATCCTGTCCAACTGCAGATGGAGCGTATCCCAGATCTGAGGACTGTGAGTTTGACTTTGACTGTCCAGGCTGGCAGAAATGCTGCCAGAGATCCGGCGGCTTCCTCTGCAGTCATCCTACAAGTTAGTATGATTGTACTGTTATTGAACCACAAAGATGGTGTGCTTTGTTGGCTAAATGGTTGGGGTTATATTAGAAGGTCATAATTTTAAATTAAGGGGTTTTTGGTTTTACCGGGCGAGTGATGACAAAAGTGCCAATTGTGGAACAAGGATAAAATGCAAATGAGTGGGAAAAAAACAAGTGAGTCAATCTACACTAATGTCAGTAATGTCAGTTACACAACAAATTTACTTAAAATAAATCCTTGTTAGCTGTAATTCTAACCATGCTGTCACATGTTAGCTAACTCGTGAAGCTTCCACCCTTAGAATTAGGCTGTTGCAGTAAAACACTTGTTTTTTTTTAATTAAAACTACAGTCATGGTGTATATAAAAAAATAAGTATGCCAATTTTCAATTGCAAGGTTTAATGTGTCAGGACACGGTAAACAATTATCTGGCCCCTGCCAAAGCTTAAAATAAAATTAAAAAAAATGCAATTTAAGATAAACAAATACTGATACCTTTGGCCAAGCTGCAGCTGTCACACAGAAGGCCTTACATTTGACTCTATAGTACTTTGGTGTCAAGAGGAGTGCAAAAGAAGCCCAAATCAGCACTCGTCCACCACCATGCTTGACACTGTTATGAGGTGTTTGTGCTGATGTGCTGTGATTGCAGTTGTGTGGTTTGTTTTTTATAGAAGTGGTCAGACTGATGCATTTGATTGCAGCAGCTGGCTGTTACTTTCAGTTTTTAAATCTTTTAGAAACTGCAGAGATGGATGTAGTTTTTCTTGTTATTTTTTCTGAATAAATAATGACATATTATTAATTTATTATTATCCAAAGTGATATTTACCTTATTTCAAGCTCAGATGAGGAGCAGATAACCCTATTATGTCTGGACATGTAAAACCTAAACGCAAAAGAAAGATCCATTACATTTAACCAAAACTGTATTTTCAAGTTCCAACTGATTTTAGAGCCAGTGGGAAATTTATTTTGTATCTATTTATTTGGAGTGAACTGATTCTTTAACTGAACTTTCAGGCTCAAAAGGTAATTTTGGAAGTGGAGAAAGCCAGTGGAATGCAACAGTGATGGTGAAAACAGACTACCAGGAGCTGATATCCAGAAAGAGTGGACTCCTGAATCTCACAAGAGTCCTACAAGCAACGGTAACTCACTGCTTACTGAAAGGATTCCTGCCACTTACGCAACAATACCACTTGATAGTTGCATTCACACTGTGATTTTTCTACTTTATTTTTCTGCATGCATTTTACAAGCTAACTACTTCTGCATACTTTGTGTCATATAACAAAAAGTTCAGCTCATTCAGGAGATGGGTGCTATGACATTTAGCATAAGTAACTATTAGATTTCCTCCACAGAAACACATCGAGATCTCTTCAGTTCCTTCAAAAACATTGTTCTCATTGAAATCTGCTTTGCACACTTGCTCTACTTTTGTTTTCTTTTGCTACTTTGAGCTTTTTGCTATTTTTAGCTTGTAATTAGCCTTTTGTTACTTTTAGATAGTATTTTGCTGTTTTTAACTTTTAGCTAGCTTTTTGTTACTTTTAACTTTTTGCTAACCTTATGCTACTTTTAACAACTTTAGCTCTTAACTAGTCATTTACTTTTACCCAGCCTTTCATTACTTTTGGCTAACATTTTGCTGCTTGTACCCAGTGGTTTGCTACGTCTAGCATTTAGATAGTTTTTTGTTATTTTAAGTTTTTAGCTAATGTTTTGCTAAATTTTAAATATTTGCTAGCAGTTTGCTACTTTTAGCTAATGCTCTGTTACTTTTAGCTTTATCTACCATTCGGCTAGTTTTAGCTTTTAGCTGCTGTTCTGCTACTTTTAGTCAGCTTTTTGCCACTTTTTGCTAGCATTTTGCTCTTTTAGGCATTTAGCTGGCCTTTGCAACTTTTTTGCTTTTAGCCAGTGTTTTGCTATTTTGAGTAGCATTTTGCAACATTTGACTGTTAGTTATCATTTTACTCCTAACTTTTAGCTCTTGTTCTGCTTTTTTAGCCTTAACAGCTAAGTTTCTGATTCTACAGCAAATTTCAGCGGTCATTCAGCACTCAGTTTTGCAGAAAATGCACTTTCCCAAGCTGGCTTGTGGTTTAATAAAAGGCCTAATCAGAAAATGAAATATTTCTTATTTTGTTTAAAAGGTAATTGGAGCTCTACAGTTGGAAGTTTCCATCTTTTACCTGGACTCGTGGCCCATCCATCCCTTCAGAACCGCCACCTCTCTGCTGATCAGGAGCAACTTCACTCTTTCACTGCTCAGCATCACATCAAAGCTGAACCTTCTCCTCAAACTCATACCAGAGGTGTCATCTGTAACAGTGCAAGGTAAAGACACACCACAGATCTGAGCTGCAGCACTCATCTCTCTGTGAAGCTGCTTGAGGCTTTTTTTTCCTACAGAGAAGTGACATTCTTGTAGAGATTTGAGAATGATTCATGAGTCAGAGAACACGGTGTTCAGGAAAAAATGACTCAGCCGCACCACAGTTTCCTTCTCCCACCACTTCTGTTTGAGTGACAGTCTTCTGTGGGATGTTTCCTGCAATAGCGGAAAATAACACCACAGCCATCGCACACACATGCATACACAAACTCACACCCACACACGCTGACATTAATGATAAATCATATTTGTTACAGCTGCACAAAAAGATTTTTAAAGACTAGCCATCATAGACCTGCCTCAGATACTGTAGCTTTACTTAGAGACCATAAATTCTCTGCAGGTTTGAAATCATTACTTATTGTTTGACCACTGTTTTCCTATGGTTTTTGCAGTCACAGTACTTTGACACACTTTGTGCTATTTGAACCATTCATATACCAAAATGTGTGGCTTGATTGGGAATAGAGAGCTATGGCTTTTGTTTTTTTTGCAACATTTTTATTTTTCAAAATATTTCACTTTATGTAAAATAAAATTTCCCATAGAAATACACTGAGATCTATTCAAGTCCTTCAAAAATATTGTTCTGTTTGAAATCTGCGTCAGCATACTTGCTCTAATTTTGTGTTCTTGAGATGCTTTTTGGTTCATCTACCATTCTGCTACTGTGTTTTGTTTTTTTAGTTTTTGGCTTTTGTTATGTTTCTTTTTAGATTTTAGCTTGTGTTCTGCTGTTTTTAGCTCCAAGCTTGTGTTCTGCTGCCTTAGCTTGTTGCATGAGTGCTGCTCAATTTAGCTTCATTTCTGCTTGTTTTAACTTTGACAACTCAGTTTTAGCTTCTTCAGCAGATTTCATCAGTCATTCAGCCCTCGGTCCTTACACAGCATTTTTTCAGACAATGCAATTTCTCCAGCTTATTTTAGAAATATCCGAATGACTTATGAATTCAGTGTAAGTGACTTTCCAGGTGTACTGCCATTCAGTTTCAGTTTCCATATGGGATCTTGTAGTTCTTATTAATGCGCAGCTCTCATTGAACAGCGATCACGTTTCCCTGCAGATGTGGATGAGTGCGCTCACCCTGCTCTTCACCAGTGCACCCCTCAGGCAGTCTGTAACAACACATCGGGCTCTTATCAGTGTGTCTGTCACCAAAGAGACGTGGATGTCCACCACAACAACTCTGCTGTCAACTGTACAGGTAAGAGGTGCGAGTCATGACACACCAAGTGGGGGTTATGAGGAGTTCCACAGAAATCAAATTAACTTTAAAAATGATTATCACTAACATATTTAGCCTTACAAAGAGATAGAAGCAGTGGTCATAAACAGATACAAAATAATACAATGTTTGTTAAAAGACTTTTTAACAATATTTATATACTTCAGCCAACAGTGGCTGCATCACAAGTCTCTGCAAAATTTTAATTTGGAGTCAAAAATAAAAGCTGAAAACTTTAGGAACCTCTGACCTAAACAGTTTAATCCTTGTAATACATCGTTGGTATAGAGTTTTGCAAACACAGACCGTGTCTTTATGTATAGTTGCATAAAAACGGCATGGAAAAGCACAAGAGAGTGCACAAAAATATATTCAGTGTTTCATGTCATAATCATAATATGAGAGACAGGAAATCTGTAACCAACCTTCACTCCATCCCAAACCAAGGTGTCAGAAAATGTGAAACGCCATCAAAGATTTATCACCCGCCGCCAAAGCAAGAAGGGGAATCATGTTTTTGCTCGTGTCTAAGTGCATCTGTGTTTGTTTGTCTGTAGTATTAGCAAAACATCTCATGAACGGCTGGATGTATTTTAATGAAAATTTCGGGGCGTGATAATTGCATGCAGTACATCTACAGCTCATAATATTTAGAGTCAAGCCAGTTCAAGATGGTCACAAAGACTGCTATAACTTTGGAGGTGTCGAGCTAAACTTTGATGTGGTAGTCATTTTCAGTCTGAGTTCAAACACATCTCGCGCGATATTGCATGAGATCACACATAACGGTATTTGCAAAGTTTGACCAAAACAGTTATAACTTCATTAATATAGCATGAGAGTAAGGTGCTGCCTCAAGTGGAGGAGTTTAAGTATCTCTGGGTTTTGTTCATGAGTGAGGAAAGAAAGGAACAAGAGATTGACAAATGGATTGGTGCAGCTTCCACAGTATTGCATACTTTGTACCAGTCAGTGTGTTTTGTATCTATGTTCCTACCGTCACCTATGGTCATGACTTTTGGCTAGTGACCGAAAGAATGAGATCTCAGATACATGTAGTCAAAATTTCTCCACAGGGTAGCTGGGCTCTCCCTTAGAGATAGGTTGAGAAGCTTGGTTATCCGCAAGGGACTTGGAGTAGAGCCGCTGCTCCTCCACATCGAGAGGAGCCAGATGAGGTGGTTCGGGCATCTGTTAAGGATGCCCCTGGACTCCTCCATAGGGAGGTATTCTGGGCATGTCCAACTGGGAGGAGACCCCGGGGAATACTGTGTCTCTTGGCTGACCTGGGAACGCCTTGGAATCCTCTCAGAAGAGCTGGAAGAGGTGGCTGTGGAGGGAGATGTCTGGGCTTCCCTGCTCAAGCTGCTGCCCCCGCAACCCGACTCCAGAACAAGCAGCAGATAATGGATGGATGGATGATATAACATAAGATGATCGTAGTTCTTAGCAGACAATATGCATTTCGTGTAGGAAAGCTAGGCCTTTAATTATAGCATCGTTTGACCAGTGTTAGGTGACTGGTGTTTTGAGTTAGTTTTTGATTTTAATCTTTTTTGTGTTCTTGTGATTCTTATGTTTTAGGTGTGTTCCTTTTATATATTCTTGTGTGGTTCTATTCTATGTGTCCTCCGTGTTCCACTATTCACTTCCCCCCAGTTCATCTCCTCAGTGTTTATCCAGTCAGCCAGCCATGCCCTCTTCACCTGTTCCCTATCACCTGTTAGTGTTAGATGTTGTTAATCTCCCACTCGACCTCATCCTTTATATTCAGTCACTTCCATCCCATACTCACATTGTTGGTCTTCACTACAGTCATGTCAGCTCCTTGTTTCTCCCTGTGATACTTTGTATAACGATTTTTTCTTTGGTTTTTTGGTAGATTTGCTGCCACGTCAGCCTTTTGTTTTTGTTTAATAAATCAGCTTTTCTTTTGAGAGAAGATGAGTCTGCACTCTGGGCTCCTTTCCCTCACTCCTGATAGTTGTAAACTTTTTTCATCTTTTTGATTATGTCTGGCCACAGTGTATAGTTTTCACACAGGTTGAAGGTGACACTGGCGTGATATTCACTGAGAGCACAATAATTTCACACCCTAAAACTGGAAATGTCTGGGGGGGGCTTTCCAACATCATACAAAGGAAAGCCCCAAACATCTCTGACAAAGATTACATCTAGACATCACAATAAACTTCAATAAATGCTTATGTCAAAGATATTTTTCTTTGACAAAAAAAAAAGTTGTTTGGGGACAGTTTCAGTTTCATGTGTTCTTTGAGAATTATTGATGCAGATCAATCTGTAAATGTCACAGAGTGTTGGAGAACCAAAGCAAAGGTTCAAAGGCAGGAAGCAGGACGATTGAAAGGAGCCTTTATTAATTACATTTCAAACAAAAGCACTGCATCATCGTCAGAGAACAGTCCGCATGATAACTCCAACAGAAACTGGTGCATGGTGAGTGGAGCAGGAAACAAGAGGTGAGCTGAAAGAAGGAGCCATTATGGTGGTGATTATTGTCAGCTGATGAAATGCAGATGCAGGGAACCTGAGCAACTAAACATGGGTGGAATCTGAAGAAAAGACAAAACAATCTAAATCACCAGAAATAAAACTCAAACTTACATCAGGAACAACTAAGGCGCCAAGAGACACAATGAAATTGACTGATGTCTGAAAACATGGACAATAAAAAGATGGGGGGGGGGGGGGGGGG
>NC_051442.1:22115530-22116376 GCF_001649575.2 Kryptolebias marmoratus
GACCAAAGATGAAATAAAATATTTTAAAATAAAAGCCACAAACCCAAAAAAGTAAATTAATAAATATCAAAATAAATAATGCATATCGGGCAGTTGTTAGAGCGTCACCCTTCAGCGAGGTCTCAGGTTCACCTCCAGGCCTTTCTGGGTGCAGTTTACATGTGTGTAGTTTACCCTGTGCACATGTGAGTTTACTCTGGGTGCTCTGGTTTCCTCCCACACACCAAAAACATCCATGTTAGGTTGACTGGTAACTCTAAAATTGTCCCTAGGGGTGAGTGAGAGTGTGATTGATTGTTTGTTTAGTTTGTCTCTATGTGTCCCTGTGTTGAACTGGAGATCTGTCCAGGGTGTCCCTCACCTGTCACACTGTCACACAGCAGCTCCTCTGCGACCTGATAAGGAGAAGTGGGTAAAAAGAAAATAGACAGGTGAATGGATAATGCATATCGCCTGGTGTCTTTTATGACAGAGTTTTAAGCTAAGATCATCCTTTGTTGAAAAATGACAGAATTGTAGGCATTTTGTTCAAACCCAGCAAATGGTGTTATATAATACGTTCAAAGTATGTGTTGTGAATGACTCTCAGCTACTACCACATCATATTTTAGCTCACTATCTGCAAAATTGACTGACTTATAACCATTCTTGTGTTGGCTAATGTTGATTACCTGGGACAGCCATCTTGAACTGGATCGACTCCAAACATTAATCAGTTGTAGACAGGGGTGGAAATTAGCACCCGCCATCGACCAAATGCGGGTAAATATTTGAAGTGGCGGGTGAATGTGATCAACACACACGCCACTGTGGCGGGTTGGCAATTTGAACAGAAAAGGTGTTATT
>NC_051442.1:22116651-22123545 GCF_001649575.2 Kryptolebias marmoratus
AGTTAACCCACTGTTTTGCTAGCGTGATAGATAGACAGACAGACTCTGTTATGGACAATATAGACAATGTGTGGACAAAAACAATTAATAATTAAAAATAAATAATGACTTATCTATTAACAGAATTGTTTAGAGGGGCAAATATTTCTCATTAAAAAAACATAATTCTTTTAGGAATAAAGTGTGCTAGTAATATCATAATACAGAGGAATAAACACAGTTAAAGACTTGTTGGTAAATTATTTTTGTCCTGTGTTTTAGAGGGGGAACCGATTATTTCAGACAGCTGAAATATTTGGTTCCCCCTGGTAACTTTTGCATAAAAAAACCCAAATGTCTCCAAATTCAGAGGACTTATTGTCCATGATGAGAGGAATAAACACAGTTAAAGACTTGTTGGTAAATTACTGGTTGTTGTTGGAAAATTAATTATCTAATAACATTTGACCCGAATGTTATTTAGATAAAAGCAAAATACCACTTCAGGCGGAGAAAACCCGCGTAAAAATATTACAACAGTTCACTGCAAACCCATATGATGCCCTCGGCCCACTACAGATTACATGCAATCTAACACCAATTAGGTGTTGTGATGAGAAGCTATTTTATTTTCTGTTTTTCAAGAGTAGTCAGCTTGTAGGGCACCACAACTGCTTCCACCTGCGTCGATCATCATCATCATCATATGAAATAACTTTTTGTCACAACAAAAAATAGTGGCTGGTAAAATATTTGAGTGGTTGGTAAAAATTTTTGTCTACCAGCCAGTATGGCTGGTGGACAAAATTTTTATTTTCCACCCCTGGTTGTAGATGTCCATCCAGTGGTTACTTTCTGAGTGTTTCATTAGGATCGGTTCAATAGCTCATGAGATATTTTGCTAACAGACAAACAAAATTAATTCTAAAGTTTTAAGCAAAACTCCTGCATAATGACTGGCACTTCTAGCACATGTTCTGAATGACTCTCAGCTACTACCACACCAAACATTAGGCCAGTTTCTGTAAACTGAAACGAGTTACAGCCATTTAGGTGTTTTTTAGGGTGAGTTTGTTGTGACAGCCATCTTGAATTGGGTTGACTCCAAAAGATATTCAGTCATAGGTATCCATCAAATGACTATGTTCTGAAAGTTTCATTAAAATGTATCCGTGGTTCAAGATATTTTGGGAACAAATACACACACACCCACAGACATAGGCAAAAGCACAATTGCTCTCTCACCTTCAGAGGCGGTAGAGCATAACAACAGGTTGTTACTGTAATTTGGTCAGTATTTATAAAAAACATAAAGACAAAGAATTTTTCATTCATCCATACATATGGAATGAATAGAGAACTCTCTTTTCTTGTTGTCAAATCATGATAAAAGAGTCTGTGTTGCTAAAAGCTGAAAGAAGTAAAAGTCCTAAAAACAAAGGGGAGATGTTTTTATTCCACTGACAGTGAAATAGTAAAAACTGTTGGAGTATTCATTCACTGCCAAAATAATAAGGTTATATGGAGCTCTGACATAAAGAAGAAGTCACCTTTTTAAAATGAAGAGGAGGCCTGACAAGAGGCTGCAGTGGAGCCTAAAATACATACCTTAGTCAGGAAGAGCTGCTTGAGCCACGAAACTGAGGTTAGGTATCTTTTATCGTGTCAAACCTCACGTGTACATTCTGTAAAGCCCATATTTGTCATACTGTACGTTAAAACTAGACACACACTGATGTTGGGAGTTCCCTGCTGTGCAAAAGATTGGCTGTTTGGATCAACACACAGGTGTATTTATCACCTGCCGCCAAAAGTGAAGGTGATAATGTTTTTGCCCAAATCTGCGCATGTGTGGTTTTTTGTGTGTGTAGCATTAGTAAAAATGTCTCAATAACCAGAGGTCAATGGATGTACATCTACAACTTTTTAACTTCAGGAGTCAATCCAATTCAAAATGGCCACCACAATAAACTGATCATAGGAAACACAAAACTGTTTTACAGTTATTGAGCTACAATTTGGTGTGGCAGTAGCCGAAAGTCAGGCTCTGAGGACTAAACACTGGGCAACATCTTGGCTTAGAACTTTGGCATTAACAATTAGCATCAACCCTGTTTGTCTGTTAGCAAAATATCTTGTGAGCCATTGGACGGATTTTAGCAAAACTTTCAGAAAGTAATGACTGGATGTATATCTACAACTCATTTACTTTAAAAGTCACCCTGATCTAAGATGGCCACCACAGCTAATTGACCTTAGCAAACCCTAAAAGGGCTATAACTTATTCAGTTTGGCAGATATTGAATAAATTTGATGTGACAGTAGGTGTATGTAATCCTCAACACAGCTCAAGTAACAGATTACATATAATATAAGTACCCCATGAGATCGCACATGATGTCATTTACAAGGTTTGACAAGAACAACTATAACTTCATCATAAGATGATTTTAGTTTCCAACTGGCCTTTAATTAGCTTGTAATTTTCTTTCCCAGGTGACTTTGAGGCAACAAGCCCCCAGCTGATCTACCTACCTGCAAGGAACACGACCTCCCCCCCACCGTTCAGCAGCACAGAGGCACCTCCAGGCAACGCCACCATGGGTATCTTCATCTCCTCTGAGACCAGCGTGACTGCAGCCCTGATTAACACAAGTTCTGTCACTTCTGATTTATCACGAGCTCCGCTGGGGACGAGTTCAGCGGCGTACACCAGCATGAGCTCAGCTGCACATTCACCTCTGCCAACAACCGCATGTCGTAAGAAATACTCTGTTTTTATAAGGCTGCTAAGAAGCTACACATTTAGATTTTCTAGCCAAACCAGAAGGTTTTGGAAAAGCATCGCAGTTTGAGCAAGAACGGGCTGCTTCAAAAACTTGAAATTCAGATAATTACACATACTAAAATGAGTGCTGATATGGGAAAAATAATTAAAGACTTGTCTCTTTCAGTTGTAGGGCTTTACGTATCAGGACGTAATAGAAATGATCCGGTTTTTACCAGGTTCTACAAATATTTAACTATAATCCTAAATGTACAAAAACCCACAACATATTCCACCATCCCACTCATTGTTCAACAAAAATGGAAGTAAAATGGAAAAGTTGTGTATGAATTCAACAGCTTTAAAACCTCCTTTAGAAGCAATAACTCTCAGTAGTCATTTTTTGTTTACTCTATCAGTCTCTCACATGCTTGTGGAGGAATTTTGGCCCACTCTCCTTTACAACATTGCTTCATTTCACTGAAGTTTGCAGATAATTGTTTCTTCACAGCGTTCTTAACCCTTCCGTGACCTTCGGGTCAAACGGATCCTAAGTTACAGGGACTTTTCTTCCTCTCTTCAGTTACGAGAGCTTCAGGAGGGTTAAGGTCCCACCGTATTATTTGTATCCATTTTAGTTCTGGACTTTGACTGGACCATTATAGCACAATTTTATTCTTTTCTTTTTCAGCTGTTCTGTTGTAGATTAGCTGCTATGTTTGGGATCATTGTCCGGTTGTCCTAGTTTGGTCCGAGCTTCAGCTGTTAGACAGGCGGCCTCGAATTTGACTCTAGAATCCTTTGGTGTAAAGAGGAGTTCATGACTGCAAGGAGCCCAACCCGCTCTTGACAGATGGTAAGGTGTTTGTACTGATATGCGGTGTTTGGGTTCCACAAATGATGAAGCTGTTCATTTTAGACAAGCATATCTACTTTGGCAACATCTGTCCAAAGGATGAGGAAGTCTTGTGATTCATTTAGATGCACCTTTGTAAACCTAAGTCATGCTGCCACAATCTTTTGAGACAACAACCAACAACCTATAGCAACAAGCCAAACTTGTTCTGCCTTCTTTTATTGTTGCGCTGTCTTGAACTTTAACCTTTACCCTGCTAACTGAGGCCTGTACAGTCTGGGATGAAGCTCTTGGGTTGTTTTGCAATTTCTCTGAGCACAGTCTGACCTTGGGGTGAATTTGCTGGGATGTGTCCACTCCTGGGAGGTTTGGCAGTCTTCTTGAATGTTTTCCATTTGTGAATAATCTTTGTCTGTAAAATGGTGGATTCCAAATAGTTTGGAAATTACCTTTAACCCTTCCCAGACTGATGGGCAACACCAGCTGCTTTTCTAAGAGCATTGCTGTTATCGTTCTGCCCTGGTATTGCGTAAACACACCCCTGTATGTTTCAGAGCAGCAAACTGATGAAACTCCTGCTTTTATAGAGGCAGTCACACTGATGATGATCAGTTAATGAATATGGTCACCAGCACTTCGCTGCTCGTTTCCCTCTTAAATTATATGA
This sequence comes from Kryptolebias marmoratus, assembly GCF_001649575.2. NCBI lineage: Eukaryota > Metazoa > Chordata > Actinopteri > Cyprinodontiformes > Rivulidae > Kryptolebias > Kryptolebias marmoratus. The sequence goes on from NC_051442.1 coordinate 22,120,921, forward strand.
AAGCAGCAAAAAATGTACTTAGTTTGGCCACACACAGCTGAAGGAGGTGGACTTTCTTTTCTCCATGACTGTATGTGAGAGGCTGCTCTCATGTGCGACCTGAACATAAGAATGGGTCATAACAGTGACATGATGGTGCTGCAGGAAGTGAAAGAACAGAGACTCAATTTTTGGTCATTACTGCCCCCTGAAGCTGAAATGATAAAGCTTGAGTGATGAGCTCTTGATAACAATCCTCAGCAAGCATGAAGAAGTGAACTTTGGGCTTCATCTGGAGAGTGAAGGAGAAGAAACCTCAAAGACAGACTAGTTTAGCCCGAACATCAGCTGCTGCAATGATTGTTTACACTTCATGGCTCTGTCTGTCTGTCTGTCTGTGTGTGCACGTGTGGTCCTGGAGATATTTACTGGTGTAAGAGCCACAAATGTGGTTTTGACGTCTTGGCCAAATTTAAATATCATCACTGGGCAACATTTTTTTAGAGGGCCATTTTGACTTAGAAGGATGTTAACTTTATCTTACCTACCTCTCTAAAACAGGTCATATCTTTTAAAACATAACAGTCGGAGTAGCTCAGTTTCTCCTATATAACAATAGTTTTTTTTTTTAATGATTTGTTGACTGCTTTTTTAAAAAACAAATACAATTTTAAAGACTTTTTAAAGTTTTACTGTTTTCACTTCTTTGAATAATAATAATCAACATTTGTACTTTAATGTTTCTATTTATTACAATTATTTTACAAGTTCATTACATATAATTATGATCATGGTACCATCATAAGTGTTTGAAATACAAATACAAAACTTTGCAGCAGTTTAGCTGAGATCTAAATAAAGGGAAATAAATGTAATGACTCATGTATTAGGTGATAGCTACAAGGCCTTCGTTCCCACTTTATGTCATTATTTCACAACTTTGCTACTTCTCATCAAGTGTTAGCTATTTACCAGACACACCGGCTGAGACAGTCTTGTGTTCACCTTGTGTGTGTGTGTGTGTTTGTTTGTCTGTGCTTGGTAAAAATGAGGTTTGATTACTTAGGTTATATTTCTGGATATAATTTGTTAGAACTATATTATGAAACTTTATAAGACAGTAATTAAGAGTTAAAAAAGCTTTATTTCCTCAGCATGTGTTCTGGAGTGATCCCATAATCACTCCAGGACACATACCCTAGACTTCCCGACACAACGTCTAGTTAAAGTGAGATTCCTGGCATTTTAAGTGGTGTTCTGAGTAAATGGAGTTTAAGTTTGAAAGGAGCTAACGGCTAATCCAAACCTAGCTAAAACTAGAGGATTGCTGTTGTCTTTCAGTGGATCCAAATCTCAAAGATTTCATAGAGAATTTCATGCGAATGTTAGTTCCCAAACCTTTACACTACCATCAGTTTTACATTACACTATTAATCACATGGAAATCTGTGTTTTTCTGAAAGTACAAAAACCGGGCAGCAGCAGCCAGCTGTAGCACTTCTGGTGTAGCATGGTGGAAACTCCTGTGGAAATTTCAGAATACCTTTGCAGAAATAAATGTATAGTGCAAAACTGATGGCACAAGGTTTATGGAACAGTGTTTACATGAACCACTATGAAATTTTAAATATTGGAGTACTTTTAGGACAGCAGCAGTCTTCTTTGGTCTTGAGGACATTTGGACAAGCTTTTAGCTCCTCAGTCCTGTTGTATTTAAAGGGATGGTCTGATCATTTTTGAATAGTTATCAGTAGTTTGTACCTTGTCAGCCAGAACATCAATCATAAAGCACTGAGTATGACGCCTTGTCCAAGCCAGGCCAATGGCTAGCCGAAGGTGTGCTATATATTGTTTTTTAGATGTATTGTTTTTTATGTGTGTAAAAGAACACCATGCTAACTAATATCAAACCATTGTAATTTTATTTGACAGTTTGTTTAGTTTTTCACTGTTTTCTCAACTGAACAAAGTCCATGTTAGGAATGCATGTGTGCTAAATATAAACTGTGTATATCATTTCATTGGTGCTGAAGCTGCTGAATGGATCAATTCGCTTGATCAGCGCATGTCTTGACTAATTGATACATTTAGCAGCTTCTAGCCATCAACATTTACATAGTGTTGTCATAACTCGGGAGGTACTGTCCAGAAGAGCGAAACCAAGACCAAACACGGAGACAGAAGTAAAGGTAAGTGAGTTTATTTACAGGGTGAAACTATATACAGTGGGCGGTATCCGGAGCGGTCTGCAAGAGAAGGGGAGCTAGGTGAGTCTCGGGTACAAGTCTTGATCCAAACGGTAGCAAGAAAGTGGTTATAATGTCTCTTTGTTTGCTTACAGATCCAGAGGGTGAATGCAGTGCTGATGAGAGGAGGAGCGGTTTCCAGGAGTTACGAGTTTGATCCAGCAAGGTAAGTAGCAGCGTGGTTCTAGGTAAGTAATCCTTAGTATCCGTAGTCGTGGCGTGGCAAGAAACCTAGGACATAAGCAGCAACAAAGCACGTGGTTAATACTAGGAGCAAGAGTTCAGGTTAGACGCTGGGGTGGAGAATCTAACCCAGTAGGTTCGATGCTCCAGCGAAGGTCTGATCACCGCCTGCTGCTTAAATCCTGGCTGGTCTCATCAGTGGTATAAGGAACACCTG